>NW_019739593.1:141480-205328 GCF_002891405.2 Cryptotermes secundus
ATTTCAAAATTATGCCAAAATATGCTGTAAAACCAATAAAACTCTAAAATATGCATTTATGTGCACAATAAAAACGACATAATTTCAATAAGAATGACTGGAAACATGCATAATTACATTTAAAAATAGGAATAAACCCTAGGAAAAAAATATGACATGTCATAGAAATCCGGGCCCTAGTAATAAAATTTCGTGGTTGCGAGCCTGGAAAAGCCATAATTGTTGATGAAACACGCAGCAGACGTCCGATCACTGCCATAGACGATAATCATCGCAAACTCGATTTGATTCAAAATGACCGGCGAATCACTCAAAAGCGTATCGCAAACCATATTGGAATATCCAAGGAACGTGTCGGCTTCATTATTGAACAATTAGGATACCGTAAAATCTGTGCACGATGGGTACCACGCCGTCTCACAGACGAGAACAAACAGCGTCGATTGGAATGCTGCGAGCAACTTTTGCAGCGCTACTGTGACGAAGGAGACGACTTTCGTTTGAATATTGTGATGGGGGACGAGTCATGGGTCCATCGTTACGACCCGGAAGAGAAAAGACAGAGCGCTGAATATCGACATCCGTCTTCTCCTCAGGCGAAAAAGTTCAAAACACAACCATCCGCCAAAAAACTTCTTTTGACTGTGTTTTGGGATGCTCACCGAGTTTATGTTACCGATTTTCTGGAACGAGGGGCAACGGTAAATTCTTCTCAGTACATACAGACTCTAAAACACCTCCGGCGTCGAGTTTGTTGTGTTAGAGGCAGCCTGGCGCCAATAATCTTGCAACATGACAACGCTCGTCCACACACCTGGCGCAACTGAAGAGGCTCTGCGAAACCTGAAGTTTGAACCGATTCCATACCCTCCTTATTCCCCCGATCTTGCGCCTTGCGATTTTTATTTTTTTCCTCTACTCAAGAGAGACCTCAAGGGTAATCATTACACCTCGGAGGATGAGGTGAAGGCAGCTGTCAAGTCCTGGATTCGAGAAAAGTCGGAAGAATTTTTCAGTGACGGAATGAAAAAACTTGTTACACGTTGGGAGAAATGTGTTAGCCTTAACGGTAGCTATGTTGAAAAATAAACATATGCTTTTGAAACTTAAGAATTGTACTTTAATGTACTCTTTGCCCGATCTTGCTGTTTGTTTTTGTTTGCACTCTACAAGCATGTGTGCATTACTTTTCAGCCTACCCACGTACCTAATCCTGGCTTGGATCATACCTGTTATAAGGTTTAAAGTTTCTGTGGCAGTGACTGTGAAGACTGTTAACATCTGAGACATGACACCTTGTGGTCTTACACATATTTACCAACGTTTCGGAGAAACATGCCGCCTCTCTCTTCTACCCTGAAGATGGAGGCAGCAGATTCCTCCAAAACATTGTTAAACATCTACTAGATTGAACATCGTCACATCCAGAAGATGGTAATTATTATACCATTATGATTCACTTACACACATGAGCATGATAGTTATGTTATATACTGTGTTCTCATAAAGAAAACTTGCTTAGCAGATCATTTTAGAAATCAGTACTATAAGGTAAGACTAAAATATATAAAAGTATGGTATCTGTTAAAATGTACAAACAGCTAATTCACAAATGTGTTCCTGATTATGTTAGCTGTATGAACTCAGTCACCAATGTGGTGACTGAGACAACCACTAGATGAACTGTCCTATAGTATTTATTACAGTTGTACAGTATACACGGACCAACTTGAGTTTGAAGAATTGAAGAATAATAATAACAAAAGTGAACTCCTTGAACACTGAACTAGAGTTGTAGAACTGTAGAAATCTAGAACTGTAACTGTAACTTCCCTCAATGTATCTTCTTATGTAACCTAGAGTCGGGCATATAGAAAACATGTAACTGTCCGTATTGTTGTAGGCTTTGCCTAGCAACCGCTGTTTACTCGTCGTTGCTAAGCAATGAAGCTCGCTTTGTCACACTTGCTTGAATGTGGACAGTTCCCACAGCTGTAATAAAATACTCTTGGCACAAAAAATGTTTCATATTTTTAGATGAGGAACGAAAATTGTCATTCTTAGTCATTTTCATGGTTAAAGGTGTCAGTTCCAAATGAACAAAGGAATAAACAAACAAAAAGGTAGAATACAAACAAAAAAGAAATGTTTTGTGATACCTTTTTCAAACCATTCTGTAAAATTCTGTGCTAAAGAGGTGGATATTATTCAGCAGGTCAGTCTTCTGCTTCACTCACATTTTAATATAGGAACAAAATGAAATCTTAATGTTATTGTAATGTACTTAAATAACTCAGCCAGTTTTCTACCTTGATGCACTATTTGTATGGACCTGCTCTTTCCCTATTTTTATCATGCTTCATTTTAATTCATTGGAATTATTTACAGAAGTAAATTTATTCTGTAGTGCAAATATAAATCTCTTAAATGGTATACTTTTCTGTTTTGACATTTGACCTCTTCAGAACTACAATATAAACATACTGGAAAGCTACTGTACATTGGAAATTTGTATTTATTGTATTCTGTTGTACACCTGGCATGTAAATGATGTAATCAGTTTGTTCTTCTAGTAGAGTGATAATGTTCATTCTCTTCTCTCATTCTTATTAACACTAATCAAGCTAGAATGTAAACAGGTTAAATGGTACTTGACACACATATTGTAATGTTTTAGAATCTCCACCGCACCGAATCGATGGTGTCTCTTTGTTTCCGCTCTCTGGTGAATTACATCACAGATGATAACTTAGTTGGGCTCCAAAATTTTCTTGAGAACAAAAGAGTTCAAGTCGATGATAGAGATGAGGTAAAGTCATTCATTTATGTGTGCTGGTAATTAGCAATGTTATATCATTTTTATTTGATCAAGAATGATTTTTTCATATTAACAACATAATTGAAATATCACAGTATTTTCTATTTCAGAATAACACTACTGCACTTATAGTAGCTGCCTCTAAAGGAAAACTTTACTTTTTGAGAGAATTAGTAAAACATGGTGCTGATGTCAATGCAGAAGATGCGGTAAGTTATTACCAAACATTTTTACCTTATGTAAAAGCCATTACTACGTTAGCATTTTTACAATAAAATATATTTATTTTGCTGTTTTATTTTGCTGCAGTATTTAGAGATCTTTGTGTTGTGTTTAGTTTGTTTTATGAAGCAATAAAATGCCTACACCTTTGCTTTTATAGATTTCACACATTCTCATTGTCTTGTGTACAATATTTCTGTATTCAGTACAGATACATGTCAGTCACGTTGAACTGTACTTCAAGTGGATTTTTTTGGTATGCATCAGTTCGAATTTGTTTCATTCTGATATTGTTCATTTCACGAGTGCATCTTTTCTGATATTCTTAAGTTTCAGCTAATGTATGCAGTATTTTGAAACATATGCAAATTCTGAGTATTATGCACCATCAGCAGAACCCTTTAGAATCTGCACATGCAACTTTGACTGACTAAAACAGAACCAACACATACTTTAACTTACTAAACATTTATTTCTCGTACACAGACATGGACATGCTTACTCACATATTTTGTGTTTTCTGTACAGTGGAATTGCATTGCCCATTTAACTTTCACAAATTAAACCATATGCGCTTGCCCCCCCCAAACCCCCCCCCCCCAAATTGAATAGTGCAAGGGATTCAGTATTCATCACCCAAGCTTGTAGCAGTGTCTCCTAGATCGACATAAAGCCCTTACTACCTGCAGGTTTATTGTTTCCCTTTTTCATTCTTTCATTCTTCTCTCCATGTCCCATGCCACTCTCTCCTGTCTCTTTTAAATAATTAAAAATAAAATGACTGTACATTTATGTATATATGTACTCTTTATTATATACATTTTTTTTTTTTTATTTCACCTTCCATAACTCCTGTTGAGAGTACATTCTCATGCGGATGTGGAGATCGTCCTTGTTACAGTCACGACTAAGATTACAGTTGTCATCCAATAGCATGCACATTTGTATAAAATACTGATAAACATGTACAGTATAATAAATAAGTTAATTTTAGTAGTAAAAGTAATGGCAAACCTTATACAATTTGTACATTTTTATGCAAGTCTATTAATTAAAAATTCAATATGCATACATATTACAAAGTATATACAAAAGTATGTACTTTATGGGTGATTTAAGGGATTTTCAAGAATAATTCTGATCATACACAATTTTGTGTTTGTACGCCGTCTTCAGAACATAACCCCGATGTAAGATGCAACTCCACTTTGTAGCCCTAGTCATTGCAAGTCATTGTTCTTCTTATAATTGACAGGAAATATTGCAAAAAAAAAGTTGTAAAATATCACATGCAGAAATTTCGTTTAATATGGAAGAATGGATGTATCCTGTCTGTAAGGCTAGTTTGCCAAAAAAAAGTGAGCTCATGGATGTAGACTATTTGTGACAAATCTCTTTCTGCTTGAGCATGTGATTGATTTAGTACTGACTATGCCAGCATGAATGTAGTTAATGTTTTCTGAATTGATGCATTAGCCACTTACAGGGTAAATGTAGAAATGTAATGAGGCTAATGAAATTTCTGAATTTATTTGTAGTTACTGTACTGTATAGTATACGAGGGGGTACCCAAAAGAAACCGAACTTATTTTTTTTAAACTTATTTATTCAAATTTTAAGCACAAACCTTCAATCCCCTTCAAAGTACTCTCCACTTACACTAATACACTTGTCTAGTCTTTTATTTCTTTTTTCAAAACATTGTCTAAATTCATCTTTTGAGATGCTTGACAGCGCCTCGTTTTTTCCTTTCATCTCTCTTTTCATTCGAGGAAACAAAAAAAAGTCGCACGGGGCAAGGTCGGGTGAGTATGGAGGGTGAGGAACAGGGGTCATGCCATTTTTGGTCAAGAATTGTCATACAGACAGGGCTGTGTGAGCAAGGGCATTGTCATGATGGAAAAACCAGTCATCCGACTGCCACAAATCTGGCCGCTGAGCTCCAAGTCACTCCCGACAGTTCCACAATTTCTTCAATGGTCTGTCGTCGATCTTCCTTGATGATTGCACGAATTTTTCAACATTTTCATGGGTTCGGGCCGTGGAAGGACGACCAGAACGAGGTTTGTCATCAATTGACATTTCACCATTTTTGAAACGGGAAAACCACTCAAACACTTGAGTTTTCCCCATAGCATCGTCCTTGTACGCCGTTTTTAACATTTCAAGAGTTTCTGTTCCACTTTTCCCGAGCAAAAAGCAGAATTTCACCGTCGCGCGCTGTTCACGAAAATCAGCCATTGCAAAAACGACGATCACACAAAACAGTTGTCACTATAAACTCTGCCGAAACTAGTCCTTACCTTCTGAAGCAACGGTAGTCGGCTTATCGACTCAGGAATGTTAGCTCTATGCGCTCATAGCGGCAAAATGCGGTACTACAAAAACTCTGTCCACAAAAAAATTATTTTGATTTCTTTTGGGTACCCCATCGTATGTAGGATTGGAGGACAGGGTTACAGATAATACTGCTTGAGTTTTGTTACAGGATAACTGGTCAGCACTTCTGTGTGCAGCCAAAGAAGGATATGCAGACATTTGTTTGGAACTTCTGGAACATGGTGCTGATATTGAGCATAGAGATATGGTAGAGTACTTACATGAAGTGTCGGATTAAATTTGTATTATATGGTTCAGCTGCTACTGAGTTCACTGAAATTATTTCTTACGTGACGTGCAAAAGCACATTCCTGTGTATGTAAAGCTGTGGCTCAGTGATCATATCTAAACATAATCTGGTTTAAAATATGGGGATTAATAATAATATATGATAAGTTTTAAGTCAACATTTAATTGTTCATAGATTTATGATGAGCAAATGGATAATGTTTAAGCAGTTTGACATGGATCTATTGAAATATTATGCCTTACTAACTTTAAAACTATACTATAAGTTCTATAAAAAGTTTATCATTCTGTTCAAGGGTGGATGGACAGCGCTTATGTGGGCAACATATAAGGGCCGCTCAGAAGCAGCCATATTATTGCTGGACCATGGTGCTGAAGTGAATGCTCATGGCAACTATCATATTTCATCACTGCTTTGGGCTGCTGGAAGAGGCCATGTAGATATTGCCAAGGATCTTATACGCCATGGAGCCAAAGTTAACGTTGGTGACAAGGTATTTAAATGAAAGCTACAGATACATTTATATGATTCAGATGTATTTAGTGTTTTACAAAGTAGTAAGTGCAGAATTTAATTACAATTAATTCATCACAAACTTTTAGATCTTATTTGCAGAATTTAATGTTTATTCTTGTTCTTTCCTTTGTAGTATGGTACAACAGCTCTTGTGTGGGCTTGCCGAAAAGGGACTGTTGACATCGTGGATAGCTTGTTAAAAGCAGGAGCAAATGTAGATACAGCTGGAATGGTAACTTTTCAATATAAACTTATAATTGTATGTTGTACAAGGGAGAGTCAGTAAATAAGTCACAAATGGATATAAAACACAAAGTATGTGATATTCGAATGTGGAAGAACATTTATTTCATCATCAGTGAAACGTTTGCCACCAAGGTGGTTTTTTATCAGACCAAACAGTAGGAAGTGACTAGGGCCCAAGTCTGGGCTGTAAGGCGGATGTTCAAGAAGTTCTCAATGTAGTTCTATATTGCTTTGGCTGTATGGGTTCTGGCATTGTCATGATGAAGCAGTGACCTGGACATATTCTATGAATTGCATCCCAAAGCTTCAATAGAACTTCACAGTATGATGCAGAATTCACATTTTCACCACACTTCTGAAAATGAGCAAAACACGGTAAGCATGACCTTCCCACTTGATGATGTAACCTTAAACTTTTTAGTTGAAAGTGAACTTGGATGTTTCCATTGTATTGAAGTGTGCTTTGATTTGGGTTGGTAGTGATGCACCCGTGATTCGTCCCCAGTGGCAATCCTGTTAAGCATATCTTCTCCTTCATCTGCATACCATAAAAGATATTGCAAGGACAGACCCATTTGGTTCATTTTTTCTCAGTCCTTCAGTTCAGTGGGCACCCATCATGTGCACACTTTCCAAAATTTCAAACGATCTTGCATTATGCTGTATGTTAAATCATGGGAACACCCTAGTGCAGTTGCTACACTGTCTATCATTATCCTCCTGTCAGCTTGAATCAACTCTTCCACCTGCTGCACAGTCTTAACAAGGCGACCTGGTCAGGCATCATCTGCATCTTTCGAAAGTTCTTGAGAGAATTTAAGAACCCAGTTGTAAACCGCTTTATGCTATAAACACTTCCTTTTGCCCGCAAAAGAACGCACAACAGGACACTGCTCTCTGGTAGTACATTCCTCAAGCACAGTCGCCATTTTGACTACTGAAACCAGCCTCAAACCATGCATATGGACGTCTGCTACCTAGACTGCCATGAAGCTGGACTGCCCTTCTACCTAATGATACAAATAGAGAACATGGTACATCCATTACAACTGTTTTACTTCCATTTGTGACCTATTTACTAACTCTCCCTCATATCATACAGGTGTTACTTTGTATTTGTAATAAGCATCAATGATAGAAAAAGCACATTACACTATGCTATAGTGATTAGCTGATGTTTGAACCATCATGTTAGCCCTTCATTAATATTTTCTGCCTCTTTGTCTCTCTCTTTCCGTCCGTAATATTTTATCCATTTTCAAGTGACTGTTCTTTATTGAAAACCCAGTCTATAGACTTTCATTTGAGACTGATACTTTTAAACACTCTTTCTGTTCTGGGATGTTGATACTTTATTGTGCTGGGTTGCTGTTATTTTGGAGTACTACCTACCTCACTCTTCAGAATGAAGTGATGACAGTACTTATAGTTCTCAACAAAGAGGCAATGGGGGAATGATATGCTATGATAAATGAATATTTGACCAGTATAGAAACAGCTTTTGAGGACCAGTTTCCTCATTTTTCTTCTGAAAGACAGTGTGAGAAAATTAGATCAGACAAGCCAAAAGAAGTTGTGAAATTAATCAACCATTGTTAGTAATGTGAAATTAGGAATGGATGGATACACATAATTCAGTTATAGATATATAGGTTGTCTTCATTACTTTCACACCATTCAGTTCATCGGAGTTCTTATTACTTGTTATGTGGTGTCATGTGAACAGTTAGATAGATAGTTCTTTAATTCAGAAGCTAGATTATGGTTCAACTTTTTTCCTTTATTGGGCTTATGCATTTTATACTTTTATACTTTATACTTTGTATTTTCTTTCCTCTTGGTGGTATGAAAATAGAATTATAGCAGCCTCATTTTGTAGCTTGACATGTATGTATGTATGAAGGGGTAGGCCTACTTGGCCCTTGCACTTAGAACTCAGTGGTCCATTGTGCTTCCCCTTTTTAACCCTTTGACGTGGTCATTTAAATTCCGCGGCCGCGGCTCCTGCGGTAATATATTCAGCCGGCCATTTAAATTTTGCTCGAAAATTATTTATTCATCATTGTTCTTAAATTCTATGAGATAGGAACATGAAACTTTCACTAAAATGATCTTAAAAGATGGTTTTATAACCTTGCCTTATAATATGAGCACCCGGTATCTCGGCTATGTAAGCAGGTGACGCCTTGAAGCATTAGTCTAAACACAGCGCTGGCTCAAATCACCAAACCAATACTGCGTATCTTTACTTTTGCTTTCTTTTTTCTAACCACACTTCATACAATTCAACATTCAACCTTTGTGCTATCATAACAAGGGTTTGGTGCTTCTGCGTTTCAGATTCCAACCTTTTCGGCTCCCCAGACGTCGTAGGGGTGACCACAGAATTCATGAAGTTATTATAAGAACTGGCTGGCATATAGAGAACGAAAGCAGAGCTTAGCTGGCTCAAAAAAAATATTTATGGTCATCCCTCGAAACGACCACCAAGGTCAGTACGATAAAATGGCGTCAACTGGAGCGATAATGAGTACTTTTCCCTCCCCCACACACATCCGTATCGTCTCAGGGGGTGACCACAGTGTTCTGCCTTAAATTGTGGCGTTTTTCTCAGAACTGGGCCTTTGTACTGTGCGAAATCAATGGATCATGCGAGAATAAATTTCTGGACAACCTTATTCTAAGAATTCCAGTTGAGTGTGTCAATGTGGCCAGCTCAGGGCAATATGATATCATATACAACAGTAAACATCACGTCTCTTCTGTTTATATCTTCAAAGCAAAGAAAACACGCTTTCATAACAGTACAGCTAGAAACCGCTCGCCAGAACCACAGGAACTTTGCTGCAAGACAGGCATATGTAACGATGTCTTGGCGCAGATAAAGTCGTGTCTTATTTATACTCTGTTCTACTGACAACAGGCCAGCGAAAAATCTAACAATCTACAGCAAAACCATCAATTATTATGGGCGTTATAACATAGGTGTGCAGCTGAACGAAACATACACGTCGAACCCCCCCAGACGATTTAAATCCCTGACGAAACATACACGACGAACCACGGCAACGGGTTAATTATTCCCTCAGCAACCCCACGCTTCGGATGAAGCACAGGATTTTGGACGTGGGGGCGTCGAAATAGTCACTTGGTTCCATAAAGTACTGACCCAAGTGACGTAGTCTTAAAGAAGCTAAAGCCTCACATTCACACAGGACGTGTGTGGCTGTTTCGTGACAGTGTCCTGTAAGTAGTCCTACCACCCATCGTAGCTGGTTCCTGTTGAGCTTCAACAGTTCCTTCGCTCTTTTATCGGAGGGTATTCGTATGAGTCCCTTAGCTTGCCTGAGTCCAGTTAAGGATTCCCAGTATTTCTTATGTTTTATGTTAGTCCAGTCCCTGATTGCCTGTTTGGCAACTTCTAGAGAAATGCCACAGGCTGGGTCAGGTCCTATGAATGGATGTTCAGCTCCAGTTTTAGCTAATTGGTCTGCTGCTTCGTTTCCAGTAATACCCTCATGCCCCGGCACCCATATCAGTTGTACCCTGTTATGTTTGGCCAGTTCCATGAGGGTTTGGTGGCAATCCCAGACCATTTTGAATTGATCTGGTGTTTGTCAAGTGCTTTGAGTGCTGCTTGGCTGTCAGATAGAATATAGATGTTCCTATTTCTATAGTTCCTATCTAAATTCTCCATAATACATGCTTTAATGGCATATACTTCTGCCTGGAATACTGTCGTGTACCGCCCAAGGCTGAAACTAAGTTTCTGCCTCGTACCATGACAGTACACACCAGCTCCAGTGCCTCTATATGTCTTGGAACCATCTGTATACCAGATCAGTCCCCCTTTTCTGTCAGCCTGAAACCCATCTTCCCATTCACTCCTTTCAGAAAATCTGACTGTGAAAGGTTTTTCATATACATGTCTCAGTATCATTTTGTCAGACCCCATTTGTAATATGGGTTCTGTTTTCATGTCCTGAGTCATGTCTGCTTGGCCGAAACCATCAGATCCAGGTTTCCATTGTCCACAGCACTGGAGATGGTAAATTCCTGCCCTGGCCTCTGCATCCAACTGCATATGCAGTGGGGGGAGTCCAAGGAGTATCTCCAGTGCAGCTGTTGGAGATGTTCGAAATGCTCCTGTAATACCTAAGCAAGCCAACCTTTGCAATTTGCCAAGTTCTGTCTTGTTTGTCTTGAATTTAACTCTGGGCCACCATACTGTGACACCATAAGTAATTATAGGTCTCACAACCGCAGTATATATCCAACGTACAATGTGTGGCTGTAGTCCCCAAGTTTTACCAAACATGCCCCTGCATGTCCAAAAAGCCTTATAGGCTTTAATGACTTTGTCCAGCTGCTTTTTCCATGTCAGTCCCTTGTCTAATATTAGACCAAGGTACTTGACGTGGCTGGAGAGCTGGATTGTCTTATTGAAGAGAATCGGTTCCTTAAGACCCTTTACATTTCTCTTCCTAGTAAATGGTATGATTACCGTCTTGTTGGGATTGATGGAGAGACCTGTTTTTTCACACCATCGTTGGGCCATGTATAGAGCTGACTGAAGACGCTCTGATACGGTCGAAAGGAATTTTCCATTTATGAGGATTGCTATGTCATCAGCGTATCCTACTGTATAATACCCATCATCATTAAGTCCCCACAGGAGATCGTCAACGACCAGGCTCCACAGCAGAGGTGAAAGTACGCCCCCCTGTGGACATCCCCTAGGTGCGGACACCCCCAGGGTTTCTCCCGATAATGTAGCAGCTATGATTCTGCTTTCCAGCATAGCATTGATCCATCTGCATATTGCAGGCTCTATGCCATGCCTTCCAGCGGCCTGTTTGATTACATCAAATGAGGTTCTATCAAAGGCTCCCTCTATATCAAGGAATGCTCCTAAGGCAATATCCTTGTGTTCAGTTGCACTTTCTATGCATGTTACCACTTGGTTAGTGCACTTTCGGTAGATTTACCTGTTTGGTAGGCATGTTGGTTTTGGTGTAGAGGACATGTCCTCAGTACCCCGTCCCTAATATGCCTATCCACTAGTTTCTCAATCGTTTTCAAAAGGAAAGACGACAGGCTGATAGGGCGATAAGCCTTAGCCTCGGTATAATCAAGTTTCCCGGGCTTTGGAATAAACGTCACCTTAACCTGCCTCCAGGCTGTGGGGATAAAACCATATGCCAAGCAGCCTCTATATACACGACATAGATGTGGAACTAAAAGTTCTGCCCCATGTTGCAAAAGTTCCGGTACAATTCCATCCGTTCCCGCTGATTTAAATGGTCTAAAAGTGTTCAGGGCCCATCTTATTTTTGACTGATTAATTATGACTTTGGCCAGGTCCCAGTCCACCCTGTCCATCTTGCTCTGGCAAGTGTCCAGGTCCTGCTGACCCTGTCCATTGTCCAATTTGTCAATCAATTTTGAATCAGGAAAGTGAACTCTGAATAATTCATTGAGCGTCTCCCGTCCTGTTTGAGTATACTGTCTGTTAGGCAGCTTAATTGTGCTGACCTTATTGGTCACCTGTTTTGCCATGATTCTCATGAGTCTGGCACTGCCTGGTACATCATTGATCTCCTGGCAGTACCTCCTCCATGAGGATTGCTTGGCTTTCCTTATTTCTTTCTTGTAACAGGTCAGGGCTTCCTTATAGGTGTCCCACTGCCCTGTTCTTTTAGCTGTATTAAGCAGCCATCTTGTTTTGATCCTAAGCCCACTCAGCTGTTTATTCCACCAAGGTGTACTCCTTGGCCCGCGAGTGGTCCTAGCCGGACAATTCTGATTAAAGGATGAGATAATAGCCCGTTGCAACTGGTCAACGGACCGATCAACATCCTTTATTGTGCATATATTACACGAGATGGCCTCCAGATTTACCTTTAGGTCGTCTTTGTAAGACTCCCAATTGGTTCTCTTAGGATTCCTATAAGTAGTTTGATCTACTGTGATGTTACTTATTTTAAAGCATATGTATCTGTGATCCGATAGAGACAGCTCATCAGATACATGCCAATTACTTACCAGGTTTTCTGTGTTGTTAGTCCCTAGTGTCAAATCAATAACCTCCTTCCTATTGCAAACCACAAAGGTAGGTTCGTTACCCTGGTTTAGAATATTCAGGTTCGAACTCACCAGAAATTCCATAAGGCTCTCTCCCCTTGGGTTAGGGCCAGTGCTCCCCCACAAAATGTGGTGCACGTTGGCATCACACCCAATGATGAGTTGCTTTTTCGTGCTAAAGCAGTAGTCTATGATGTCCCTCATTTCCTTAGTTGGCGGTGGTTCATCCGAGTCGTATGGAAGGTAGACTGGAGCAATTATAAGCTCCTTGCTGCCTTCTCGATACGGGTATGTTATCCATACCACTGTTGCGTCCCTAGAACAGAGCTTCAGCAAAGGCAAAGCATTAACATGATTCCTGATATAAACACAAGATCTTGCATTATTACTGGGTGCAACAGAGTAAACTGTTCCCCCTGTATTATTTAAGCCCCTTATTCGACCCTTGTATAACCAAGGTTCCTGAATAAGTGCTATGTCAGCCTTACCCTCAGCTAGATGTTGACACAGAGCTGCCGTGGCAGCTTTGCTGTGGTGTAGGTTGATTTGGAGAAATCTCATGATCTCTTCCAATTTTTTGGTTTTGCCTCTGGTAGGTTTTGAATCATTGGTTCATCCCTGCCCCTGGCTGAAATTACAACAGTAGGTTCTCCGGTTGCTTCTGAGCCCCTTAATGGTTCACCAGAGCTTCCAGCCCCCAGCTGAAGCATTTCTCGTAGGGATCCCCTTAAAGGGGGGTCCCTCTTCAGTTTAAGGTCCTTACGACCGGTTTTTTTTGTTTGGTCCCTTTTTCATTTTGGTCCCAGGAGTAATGGGGATTTACAAGGTCACCACCCACAGAGCCCCATACGGGTGGAAGGCATAAATACAACGGGGTGCTGCCTGGTGCCCCGAGGGGATCATTCGTGACACTGGCCAATAACAACCCCAGTGCCATGATGCCTCACACCTTGGCTTAGGCGGTTGGTCCTTCATAAGTATAACCCTTACAAGCATCCAGGACCAAGAGTGCATGTTCGGGGGGAGGGGGGTATCCCAGATAACTGGGAGTGCGATATTAATTGTCATGAGGATGTGACCAGAGCAACCTACACGAACTTACCGCCCCTGGAGGTTGCTTCAAAACTTCCCCATTCCCACCCCACCACATGGGTTGGTCGAAACCATTCTAGAGTGTTGAGCCCTAAGGCTTGCAGCACCTTGTCGGTACTCTAGGGAGACAACTCAAATAGCCGTAGCTACCCCCATAGGAGTGCTCTCCCGCATTCGTCCTGGGTACATCGTAATGAAACCCGAGAGTCATTATGCCGCAATGTGGGAGGCTCTGGTCAAATGGCCATTGCCCTTTATGGAACCTCAGCCGCCAGCCCCGGAGGTTCACACTAATGCAGACCCCCCAGGACTGTCGTTGCCCAGCAGGACTACGGGGAGGTGCTCAAAAGCTGTGTCTCAACGCATCCCTGGTCTATGATATGTCCCCACCAAAGACACAGCCACCCTGCCTTGTAGCTTGACATAATGGAACTGAGTGATGTTTTCTGTTATAACTGAGGCAAGGTTGATTCAATGCTAATAAAAGTGGGGAGATGTAGAGTTTGGTGGAGAAACTAGCAAACCACCCTTCTGGTGTCAGAGCACCAAACATTCAGCACTGTAGCACGAAAGCCTTTTGAAATTACAAGCCAGTCTCCATATCTGTGTTCTAGCTAGTCAGCCACAAAATCCTTTGTGTTTCTTGCTTCTTTCACTCAGACATGTATATAAAGACAGTCAGAACCCTTTTTAATTCACCACTGCAATAACTTAAGATTATTCTAAGGTGTAAAAGGATGGGAAGTGAGTGGAACTGCCTTAAAGGTAACCCCAATGGTAGGCTTTCATACTGACAATGTAGAACCTTTGGATTATCCTACCAGGGAGAGACTGAGTAAATGAAAGTGTGTTTGTTTGTGTTAGTAAACAGAAGTTTGGTTATTGCTATTAAGTGAGAGATATGATACTTAATGTGTTCATAGTTATCTACACAATTTACAACAAACTAATAATTGTAGATTACTGTTAATATTATTTTGCTGTAGTACTCCTGGACACCCCTGTTGGTAGCAACTTTAGGGAATCATGTGGATGTGGTGAACCGTTTGCTGGAACATAAACCTAATGTGAATGCCTTGGACAAGGATGGCTGCACAGCACTAACTCTAGCCTGCAAGGAAGGATTCCATGAAATTGCTGTAGCTTTGCTCAATGTGGGAGCATATATAAACATACAGGTGAGATATAGATGACTTTATGTATTAACAGAATTGTATTCCATTTTCCCTTAATTGTGATTAACTGAAATTCAAGGCTGCACCGAATTCAGTATCACTGCAATCAAATATTTTTTTGTTTCTTCAGAACTTTGTCCTTTTTTCTTAAGGATATGACCATTTCAAATAACTTGTTTCCCCGTAATTTTTCCTTCAGCTAATTTGTTTTCTTGTTGGTGAAAGTTTGAACTCTCATAAAGATGAATAAGGAAAATTTTGAGAATTTCAAATATTCTTTCCTTGCAGAACCTGTCTGTATATTTTTATTGTGTGTGCTGCCAAAACTGTTTAAGATTTTGAATACTCCTTAAAGAACTGATGTCACTCATGTTTGTATATGTGAAAGATAATAACTACCATAGACCTCTTAATATAAATTCTTTCCATAAACATTTTCCTTCATCTTGAAAAAATGTTACTGAGATTGAACATTCTACATGCTGAGAAGGCAACACAAATGATTCAGTACAGAGTAGATATGGTTAACAATGGTGACAGTAAGCCCCTTAACCACGCGCCATGATTCCCCATTTATTAATCATGCTGACTTCATAATTTTCATTTTCAGGATCGTGCAGGAGATACGAACCTTATACATGCAGTTAAAGGAGGCCATAGAGGGGTAGTTGAAGCCTTACTCAAGAAGTATGCAGATGTTGACATTCCTGGGAAAGTAAGTTTCAGTTTGCATAAACTTATTTGACAGTTTTAAATAGCCATTTTAAGTACGTACTTCATACTAATAAATATTTTGTATTAAATTTTAATTTGAAGTTTCCACACATAACTGGGTTTCTGTGGACGGGAACAGGGAGGGGGGAGCATGATAACTTCCCTTAAAGGGTCTCAAACACTTTAATTTTTTGTGTCTTTCTATATAGTCAGTACATTATTAGAACAGTTTTAAATTGGAATTGTGATGCCAATATAAAATAAATCTTCTCTCTTTGTTATTTTTACCAATGAAAGTCCATGGTGTCTCCACCTTATCGTGAAGAGGGGGTTTGAGTATGCCAAGGACCCTGAGAGCTATACCAGCGGTAGCATAGCTACTAGCAAGGTCCCCCTTGCTGGACAGGTCAAAGGGTAGGCATCAGACGAAGAGAGACACCAAAAACCAAAAATTGATGCCGGAAGCAGCGTCATCATCAGTGACTTGAAGCACAGAGCAAATGATGCTCGAGATGGTTCAAGTTCGTATAGCAACAGGCGTGACCAGAGTGGTTTGAATGGCTGTTGTACTGCGATGTGGAAAGCAAATGGAAAAACTACCACATTATCACTTTTCCTGGATAGTCTCTTTCCAAGAACAGAGATACCAGAAGACGAGGAAAAATATGTAAGAAGATGCTGGATGACCTTGGGGACAGAAGAGGATAATCTCATTTGAAGGAGAAAGTTTGAGATCATATTAAGTAGAGGAACTGTTTTAGAAGAGACTGTGGACCTGTCATCTGACAGATTACTGATGAATGACTGATGAATGAATGAAAGTAAAGTAAAGTAAAGTGGTTGTTCATTGTGGTCTTCATTTAATTCAAGCTATAGTAACACTGCTCTAGAGAGATAATCTGCATTGAAATTTCAAAAACTATTTTTGTTATTAATGTTGTGATCTTTTCTTACTTTAGGATAGGAAAACAGCAGTGTACTGGGCTGTAGAAAAGGGAAATGTTGCCATGGTGAAGCTTCTGTTAAGTGCCAATCCAGATCTAGAAATTTCAACAAAGGTAGGTTACTAATGTTATATTTTAGCGTCCTGTTGCACTGATTCACGTTCATGATGTGTATTTGTACCAACCGTCTTACAATGCACACAATTTCACCTTTCTCTTCACTACATGTTTCGGCACTAATGTGCCATCTTCAGGTGTGGTTTTGTTTATGTCAAACCATTGAACTGTATGCCATCATGTCTCCTTTATAAAATGATTAAAATGTAAATATGTCATGTATAATAATAAAACTTATATATTAAAACTTTTCAAGGTTTATCATCTATACGTCGCACTTCAAATTCGCAAGTTACATCAATCCTCTCCTATGGGAGTACTCTTCCTATATTCTTGTGTATATCTGCAATGTGAAAATATTACTCATTATATATAGGACAAACTGGGAGGAAATTTAATACCAGATACAAAGAACACATACACGACATAAGACACAATAACAGCAGTACAGGATATTCAGAACACGTATTAAACACAGGACATGCATATGGTACAATAGAAAATACTATGGAGATCATAGCAACGAATAAGAAAGGACAATATTTAAACACATTAGAAAACTATCATATATACAGAACAACAAGAAAAACATGCATGCACAATATAAATAAAGAAATATGTAACCCAATATTTCACGAATTACACACTATTTACGCAGGACAACATAACACCCCACCACCTACCCCCACAACATCATAACTCAATCAATATGAAGACAGCACACACACACACATATCCAGCAATACAACGCACGCAGTCACAAGGGAAGGACACAACACAGGACACAGTGAGTATTAGACATTGTAAAACCACACGTATCAGATAGAAGTTGGAACGTGGTTTTAATGAGTAACATTTTCACGTTGCAGATATACACAAGAATATAGGAAGAGTACTCCTAGGAGAGGATTGACGTAACTCGTGAATTTGAAGTGCAACGTATAGATGATAAATCTTGAAAAGTTTTAATATATAAGTTCTATTATTATACATGACATATTTACATTTTAATCATTTTATAAAGGAGACATGATGGCATACAGTGCAGTGGTTTGACGTAAACAAAACCACACCTGAAGATGGCACATTAGTGCCGAAACATGTAGTGAAGAGAAATGTGAAATTGTGTGCACTGTAAGGCATCATCATCATCATCATCAGTAATCTTTCAAGACGACAGTCCACAGTCTCTTCCAAAACAATTCCTCCATTTAATGCGATCTAGAGCTTCCTCCTTCTTCTGTCCCCAGAGTCATCCAGCATCTTCTTACATCTTCTTCCTCGTCTTCTTGTCACTTCTATCCGCCCCTCTATCTTTCCTTCGATAACTTCTTTTAGAAGGCAGTTTCTGCATAAAACATGACCAATCCAATTAGCCTTCCATTTTCTTATTTCGTGTAGGATATTCCTCTGCTCACTGACTCTAATTAACACTTCTTCATTTCTCACATAATCGGTCCAACTGATCTTCTCCATCCTTCTCCAACACCACATTTCAAAACTTTCCAGATGTTTCTGATCTACTGCCCTAAGTGTGCATGTTTCAGCCCCATACAGAGCTATGCTCCAAATGTAGCATTTCACTAGTGTCTTCCTGTAAGACAATTGGTACAAATACACATCATGAAAGGTAGGTTACAAGTAACCTGAGGATTAGGGGCCTCCATAGTCTAGAGGTAACGTTCCCACCTCATGACTCGTAGTACACGGGTTCAGATACCCGGCGGAGATCGTCGAATTTTTAAGGGCGGAAAAATTCAGGGAACAAGTCCTCCGGGAGGGACTTTAAGCCGTGGGTCCCATGTCGTAGTTTTACGGCACGTAAAAGAATCTCATATCTCCTAAGGAGGTCACTGAGCCAAATTACGGATGTTTCCCGCCCAACAGCAGTCTCTAATACCTCTGGTAGATGGGGAAAGCATTATAGATACCTCTCAGCTAGTAGAGCCAGTCTCGCTGGCTGGGCAGGACGGATTGTAAGCACCAGTACCGGTAGGATATAGAGACTGGTAGAAATCATAGAGGGAAGAACAATGGACCAATACAGGTCTAAGTGCATGGGGAAACCCACCCTCTCCAAATAACTAATTAACTAACCTGAGGATTTCATAATGGTTCATTATTAACATGGATCATGTTGTTTAATGGTGGTACTGTATAGTGTGGGTTGTGTTGCCAGCATTCAGAAATCCTTTCTGGCCATACTTCATCATAAAGATTTCTGACATTTCAGCAGTGCAGTCCAATATAAGCTTTGAGGTTTGCATGCTTGTTATTAATTGGTCATACTTCAGTCATGAAGATGGGAGCAGCAGGTTCCTCTGTAAGTATCCACCCACACTGTTACAACACACAGTACAGTTCACATCTGCCTGATGCCACCACTCTAAAACAGGATCTGCATTGAAGGTAGGTAGCCAGTATCTGATCTTCGTCCCTCATCCATTTTTATATTCGTTTCTTAAATTATAATTTTTTGTAACATACTAGGTATTATACAGGATGATATTTACATATATGCCTGTCTGTTTTAAGAAATTATAGAAGTTTGTTCCTTGTTATGGAAAAATGTTATTATAAGACTAATTGGTTTGTTGTTTAGGATGGAGACACTCCACTTTTGAGAGCAGTGAGAATCAGAAATATTGAAATTGTGCAACTTCTTCTTGACAAAAAGGCAAAAGTTTCAGCAAATGATAAGAAAGGAGACACTGCTCTTCATATAGCAATGAGAGCCAGATCAAAGGTAATGTTAGTGTTCATTTTTAACCCTGAGCTCAAACAGTAAAGAATGAGAACTTTCAAAGCCAAATAGAATTAGAGCAAAACCTCAGGCTTGCAACACTGTCTGACAGTAAGATGTTTCTGATATCCTGATGATATGCTGTAGGTCTGAAAGCAGTAAATGCTATTTGCCAAGTGTAGGCTTTTATTTATGCTTCTACATAAAATGATTTCACATAATAATAATACATTAAAAATTTGTAAAAAATATCATTGGTTTATTACCTAGTTTACTAACTTCAGTGTTGAAAGTTTTCATATCTTGAACATTCTCCATTGTCTAGGTGTTATTCTTGGATGATGGATAAGATCTAGGAGACAAAACCTAATTATGTTGCACCTTCTTGAAAAGCAAAACTGAATTCAGTATTATTCTTTTCCAGGGTATAGTGGAAGTACTTTTAAGGAACCCTAAAAATAGCCAACTGTTATATCGGCCAAATAGGTCGGGAGAGACACCATATAACATTGACATGAATCATCAGAAAACTATTTTGGGTCAGATATTTGGAGCAAGTAAGTCAAAGTGAGAAAAATACTAATTATTTCCAGAATAGGAAATCACTGTTCCACACTGTTCCTTGAGTCCTGATTTTAGTACTGTGGACATGGGACCAGTTGTTTAATCTTCTTAATGATGGCCTTTATTAACTGTTACTAAGCTTTGTATGTTTGTTTCTAGGGCGATTAAACACAAATGAAGACAATGAGAACATGTTAGGATATGATTTGTACAGTAGTGCTTTGGCAGATATCCTTAGTGAACCATCACTCTCAATGCCTATAACAGTTGGACTGTATGCCAAATGGGGTAGTGGCAAGTCCTTCCTTTTGAACAAACTGAGAGGTATGTATGACTGACAGGCATGTTCTGTTTATGTTTCCATAATTAAGAATGAATATAATAGAAGTCATTACTGCTGAACTGTTCACATGAGAAAAGCTATTTAGTCGATCACTGTTATATTTCCATACGTTTTTCAGCCCTAAGCCAATGTCAGGGGCAGTCATCTAATTATTGAAAGGAATATTTACAATGTGATTAGTAGTCTTACACAGATTATTCAAAACTTAGTCATCTATATCTACATGAACAATTTTAAAATGGTATGGAGGTTATAGATGAAATTTAGGTATCAGTAGTCAATTTTTTTATTGTCATTCATATCCTCTATATATAGACCTTTTATCTGTTTCTAAACGTGACCTAATATTTTCAATTTTATATTAATTTATTTTTGTGTGTAATTATATAATTATGTACAAAAATAAATGCATGCAAAATTGGTAACACTACATCATATTTACTGGAAAGATCAGAAAATCAACATGTAGATGATATGAATTGACGATGAAAATTGACTGCTGATTTCTACACTTCACCTATAGCTCTTCTACCATTTTATGTTAATTTTATCTATTTTACTTCATTTAATTTTATTTAATTGCAACTCAGTCACATAGCTTTCTGCTGTTATTTTTGAGGACAAAACCTGTCCCAATATCATTCAGGGCTGATGGTTACTAACTCTACTGTGGCCATATGGGCTATGGGCTGCTGTAGCATGAAACCTATGATGTGCATCAGTTTAGGGTCCTAGAATATGCCTGTTGTTTTGACAAAATACTGACCGTCTCTGTAGTCTAGTGGTCACCATTCCTGGCTACAGATCTAGAGGTCTGGGTTCGATTCCTGGCACTACCAATTTTTCTGAGAAATAGTGGTTCTGGAACGGGTTCCATTCAGCCTCATGATAATTGAGAAGCTGTTTCAAGGAGATAGCGGCTCTGGTCTAGAAAACCGAAATTAACGGCCGTGGGGATTCATTGCACTGGCCACGCAACACCATCGATCTGCAAAAGTTGGCACTAACTTTGCCAATAAGCGGCGGTGACTCACTCTGTCAGTATAGTTCGCTTGCAGACTAAAATCATGGAGTTTTTTTTTCTTTTCTTTACTGATTGTGGTATGTACAATAAAGAAGTGGCAACATCAACAGCATATTTTAAGTTACTGATTTGTCTAGAAATTGGTAGTGCCAAGGCCAGCATCAGAGAACAAGTGAATAGAGCGGCCACCTAGATCAGCACAATTTTATGGGTGTCCAGTGTTAACCCACCCCCCTTGGTTAAATGAAAATTAATTTATGCTGCCCTTTTATTCATATTTTGACTGTTAGTCAGCAGTCATATAAACATGTTATGTAACAAAGTAAATGTAATTGCAAATTTCAAGTACTGGTGTCATCTAGTTTCTGTATCTCAGACTGACAGCGACATTGCAATTGCTGTGACTAAATGACTCAATATCTTTATTACTGTTTCATTGAGTATTGTTTTAAGAATTATGACACCAGTAGCAGTTCCATCACAGTGTCTTGAAAATTCAGGTCATTAATTGTGACAAATTTTTTAGAAATTTCAAAAGTTGAGTTGTAATAATTGGGGGGGCGCAGAATTTCTTGGTGCCTGGGGCAGCGTTTAGACTTGCACTAGCCCTGAGTCGTGTTAATATGTTGTAAAAATAAAACTTGTATCTTATGCAATATTTGTATCTTTCTAGAGGAAATGAAGAACTTTGCCCGTCAGTGGGTAGACCCAGTATTCCAGTTTTCATCCCTTTTATTATTAGTTATTGTACACACTGCCTTGCTTGCTGGTATGGTAATTGGTTTGGCAGTCAGGTCATGGATAATTGGTGTGTGCTCAGGTGGTGGATTGGTTCTTCTTTGTTACACATTCCTAATACTTGTTTGGTATGGCAGTCAAAGGTATGTAATCTCTTGATTAATATATATTTTTTATACATAAGTGAACAGGATTTGTTTCAGAATATCATAATCTGAGAACTGAAATATCATTTTTAGATTTCTGCTTCTGCAACTACACACAATTCTCGGAAAATTTTAGTTATCACAGAGACTTTTTGGTCCCCTTTTTCTTCAGTCTTATTTCAGAGTATAAGAATGTTGAAATGTTTTATATCACCAAATATATTATATTTAAGCATCCTGTTGCACTCTATACAATATATGGTATAAACTCCGTCCTAAGTATAACAATTTATTGTAGGTCTTTTGTCTTGCTTTCTTCTACACTACATGTTTCGGCCGCAAACGGCCATCATCAGGTGCATACACTCACGTAGCTGTTACACTGCACTTAGTTTAAAATTTAAAAACACAGGTCTTCCCAATTGTTGCCTTCGTCGTTGCTAACAGAATCTACTTCGCTGATATTTGTCTGCTTCGTACATTATCTTTCTTACCTACACACATCAATTTTGACTAGGAATTTTTTAAAATTGGAACTGAAAATTTTAAAAGTGCCAGTTCATGAAAGTCAAAATTGACGTGTGTAGGATGGAGTTTGTATCATATATCACCAAATATATCTTCATTTCAGTCAGTGTGTTATTTGTAGGCATCGGCAATATAGTAATGCTGATTAAAAACTTTAATTCGTGATAACCCTACCAGCAGAATATTATTTTTAGTTCATTTGGTATTAGCTTGTGATCTGCTGATTGGAAACTATGAACAAGAGTGGAAATATGTATGCAACAGTACCCCATTTTAAAGTTTACAAAGTTTCTATATGTGCTTTGCAGTTATACAGCTCTGTACATGGATGCTTAATGTAAGATTTAATCTCACACCTATGGTTATGAAGAATTCTGTCTTGTGGGATATAACACAATGTTGAAGAAAGCAGTCTTGGCGCCGTGTATATGTGGTGTTAACCGACGTTTCGGAGGAACGTATCGCCCCCATCTTCAGGGTTGAAGAAAAAGTATAGGTAAATCTGCAAGCGACAACACCGTGAGATACGGTAAAGCAGACATGCTTTACATGTCTGACATGTCTGCTTTACCGTATCTCACGGTGTTGTCGCTTGCAGATTTACCTATACTTTTTCTTCAACCCTGAAGATGGGGGCGATACGTTCCTCCGAAACGTCGGTTAACACCACATATACACGGCGCCAAATCCCAGAAGACTGCTTTCTTCATAGTCACCGCCGTGAAAGCCTCAAATCTAACACAATGTTGTTTCAGTCTCAGTAATCAGGAATAAATCTGAGCTCTTGCAACAAAAATAAATATTGTTTTTCAAAGTAATAGTTGGAGACAACATTAAAATGTTAAAATTTTTACTTATACTTTCTGTTCAACATGTTATCTTGCACTGTTGTGGTTAGTAATCACGACATAAAGTAATATACAGTATTTTGTTTACATAGATGTTCAAGAATAGAGAGATGTGTTGTCTTTCCTCTTTACTTTGTGGGATGTCAATGTTCTAAGAGACAGCCACGTAAAACTGTAACAGTTGTATATGGTATTCTCAAATGTACAGAATGGCTGGGAAGCCATCTCGATGTATATATATGTATTTATGTGTGTGTTGTTCACAAGTTTGCGGTGCCTGAAAGGGGCCATTTGTTCTGCCATGCTTGCGCTAGTAGTAGCGTTGGCCTTCCTTTATGGTCACTGAATGGTTACGAGCGGGCAAGATAGTAGCAAGCCTAGTCAGATAGTTCGGGCCTTCTTTATGGCCACTCAGCGGTTACGAGTCGGCATGAGAGTGGAGTCTAGCTAGCCTGATGCTGTAGTGCACATGCTGGTGTAGTTAGCTGTGTCAGTGTTGTTTGCTGGAGAGCTGCTGCCTCGTGACGTCAGCGTAGCTACGTTTGCTGTCTTCAGCGGAGTGAAGATGATTGAAGAAGAACTGATGATAGCGAGTTTTGAGTTCCGCCTTATATACCATGCTTTCTGGGTGGAGCTAGAGGTGCAGTTGTGATTGTGAGCGCTGATTGGCCAGCATCCACGATGATTTCCAGGGCGGCTGGAAAGCGAGTGCTATATAAATATGACAGGTGGTCGCAATGTGACATTGACTTGGCTTGAGCAGAAGTTAAATGTTGTCTGTTAGACCGGCAAAGCTGCGTGTTAGAATGTGGGAGGTTCCCACAACTTCATTAAGCAGCTCAGACCCAAAACTGTGGCAGGGATAAGTACATTTCTTTAGAGAAATGATTTCATAATTTGGAAATTATATATACATTGTAATATTGTATTTTTTCACCCTTCTAACAGATCAGGGCCTTCCTTTTACATTACAATAAAAAATTCTTCCTTTAAACTTTCATTGTGCTGTCCCTTGCCTAGGTATGACTGGTACTGGCCATACAGCTTCCATGTATATGTTACTCGTAAACTGAATTCACTGAAGCTCATTCTGCAAGTGATGTTCTGTCATCCACCAGGAGCTCGCTGGAATGATGGTCTTACAGCACAACCTGTTAGGTATGTCTTATTCTTCTGCTACATGATGTAATATTTAACTACATTGTGAAATGGTATTCCGTATGTGAGAACGTAAATGCTTTACATTAACGGTTGATAATTCCAGTCTGCACTTTGATCAGCACATGTTATGATAGCTTCTTGGTGTTGGCTGGTACTTTTGATATTTAAATCTGACTGTATTTTAGTCACTGATATTAACCTCATAAGCCTTTTTAGAAGCAATTACATGAATAGACTCGAATCTGAATGAGGTCGGATGTCATGGTGGAAGCTTTCTATAGTGACATTTACTCCAAGCAGCTTTTGTGAAAAGCCTTAAAACACTGAGTATGGCTGACTTTCTAAATTTGACTTATAGTACTTTATCGTCCTAAAATATTTAGTCCCCATCAGCATCATGACAAACATATGGGAGGTAACAGTGAAAAATAGTAGAAATTACTAACATTATTTTTGTACAGAATATAACCTTAATTTCAGATTTGAAAAATATTTAAAATGCAACACTTAAATTGTATACTTGAATGGTCTTTTCATTGCTTTGTCATCCATTTTATTGGTATAAAGTTTTGTACTCATGATAATATGCATTTCTTTAGCCAGATTTCTTGTTAAAAGTTAAGTGCTTTTTTCTATATATAACATTCAGTGAAGGAATTATAAGGGGTCAATCCATGTGAAATCATCCAGAAAGGTCGCTCACCATTTTTAAAATAATTCAAAATTTGTACACATATTTCTACATATTTTCACACCTCAAAAAAATGTTAAAAAAATTGTGATCCGCTCGGTTCTCCCGGTACAGCCGTTTCTATAATGCAAAAACATGCGTTTTCGGCTCAAATGGAGGTTTGCGTTATCTTCTGTATCCCGATAATTATTGAAGCTAGAGACTCCAATGAAAAACCAATTTGTTCCTCATGATATGTACAACAAATTATAATATTACAAGATTTTACTCAACTCACTTTCTCTAGGTGTAATTAAGCTTGAAACTTATCTATCGATTTTGGGAAAAACGCTACTTTTGACCTTCAGAAACCAATGGGAGGGGGAAAGTATCAGATCTGTGGTTTCAACCCTTTGTTTTCTCCTACATGAAGAATATAATCACATAGTTTTGAACACCATACCTATTTTCAAAAATTTTCCAGGAGCTTCCAAACTTTGCTCTGGGCCCCAAATCGGCCAATTTTAACATCTCATATCTCCGGTGGAGAAGCTTCGAAAAATTGAAATTCAAAGCAAATAATGCTCTATTCTAGAGTAACTTGGAGTTAAAATTACAACTTTGATATTCAAGTAATAGCGAAGTTGTGGGCACTTTAAATTTTACAGATTTTGCAGAAAATTGTTCGTTTCTCGTTCAAGAGGAGATTCAAAGTTTCCAGTGGGTAAATCAACAGGCTGCACTTCACCCTTTTGTGTATTACTACAAGGCGGACACTATAAGGAAATGCCCATGCTTGTGTATAATCAGTGATCATGTAAAGCACGATAGAGCCACAGTTTATGTGTTCCAAAAATTTCTTATTGCCGATATAAAAGAAAATGTGCCTTCAGTCAGGAAAGTTATTTATTTCAGTGACGGCGGTGGAAGCCAATATAAAAACGAAAAGAATCTTTCCAATTTATGTCATCACTATGAAGACTTCGGACTTGAAGCAGAATGGAACTTCTTTGCCACCTCGCATGGGAAGAATGCCTGTGACGGCATTGGCAGCACCACAAAGAGGCAAGCAGCGAAAGCCAGTCTTCAAAGAACTCATTTTAATGAAATCATGTGCCCGCTATAACTGTAAATATTCTGCACAGGAAATATCCCAGGAATAGTTTACTTATTGTGCCAAAAGAAGAAGTTGCAAGAAATGAAATCATTCTAAAAAGCATGTTCCAGAAGTGTAAAACTGTGCTCCACACAAGAGAAAAACACCGGGTCGTCCATCTGGAGGAAAACATGGTCAGGTGTTATAAAACATCCACGTCCGATGATTTCGAAGAATTCGTGATAGTGGACACTTACTGAACTATGTGTACTTTCAAACAAACTGGAAAATATTCATCAGAGTACACAAAGAACTAATACCATTGGATGCAGGTAAGCCAATTGTTGAGGTATTGGGGTTTTTTTTTTTTTAATTCAAAGTGCTCACAACTTCGCTAGTAGTTGAATATAAAAGTTGTAATTTTAACGTCAAGTTGCTCTAGAATGGTGCACTATTTGCTATGAATTTCAAAATTTTCGGAGCTTCTCCACCGGAGATATGAGATGTTAAAAATGGCCGATTTTGGGCCCAGAGCAAAGTTTGGGAGCTCCTGGAAAATTTTAGAAAATAGGTATGGTGTTCAAAACTATGTGATTATATTCTTCATATAGGAGAAAACAAAGGGTAGAAACCACAGATCTAATACTTTCCCCCTCCCATTGGTTTTATGAAAACTGTGGAATTGTGAATTATGATTTGTTGTTAGAAATTTCAGTATTTTGTCTTTTGTATTTACCTTACATCTTGTTAGGTTCTACTTCACTGATCAGACACGAGTGAGTAGCACAACAGGAGGAGAGAATTCTGTGGTGCAGATGCTGGGGTCGCTTTATGACTCTATTGAGAATGACTATGGTGCATTTCCAACACGACTGTATAGAGCATTCAGGCCGAAATCAGGTGATCATGCAAAGGATTTATTTATACCTCATGTACTGTTTGTGTTATTAATATTGTTTATTGTTCTTGTAATGATAAAATTGTTTATGTCACACATCAAAGCTGAGCATGTATCAGATGTATGTTAAATAAATTAATACAAAGTAATTCCTGTTGCAAGCCACAGTAAAATGTCTATGTATAACATGGTCCATCAATAATGCAACAGATTGTTCCTCTTTCTTCCACTTACACTTTTAACATAACGTGTTTTCACCCTAGATGGTGATCTTCAGGTGTCATAATATATTAACACTGCTACAGTGCGTTAATATGCACCAAAATCACACACTGTAGTCCACTTAATGTAATAATAATAAGAAATATAATAAAAACTGTAAATATAGCTGGAGTTTTTATAAGAGACAAAGTAGCACAGTGAGCAGTGATCTCCTTAAATCGCACTGTGTGCTTTAACAACAACAATGTCTGTTGGTCTAGTATCTGAACTAATGTTTTCTGTTATACTGGTTTACAGTAAAATCTACATCATCTTGGAGATGGCGACGGCTGTGCTGTTTACCTTATGTGGTCATATTCGAGATAGGCTTCTTAAGTTTTCTTGCTGGAATCTCCGTCCTAACATTGTACCTTCTAACATATGAGACTGACCCAACTTCTGAGTAAGTTTAATGTTCATATATTTAATTTTAAGTTGGTTATTTAAATTTTGGCATTTTTTTTTAAGTTTCTACATTGAGAAGTAAATAAAATACTGTGACAGAATTGTGTCTGTTTATCAAAAGTGTGAAGAATGGTTACTCTTATAAATGAATGGAAATGTGTGTATATTTGAAATTTTGAATTTATAACAAAAGACATTGGCAATATCCTTGTTCTCCAACAAAGTCTCCATCATTGTCTTTCTTCACATGCATATTTTCTTGAATCTGTGTTGTCTTTTCCTCTACACTTGTATGTATCTTCTCTTGTCTCTTGTACTGGAAATGAGTTTTAAACATTTTTTTAATGGGAGAGGTGAGAAATGCATGCATAATTTTATTTTAGAAACCTGAAGAGGAGAGACCAGGTGGTAGACTTTGGCATAGATGGGAGGAAAGTATTGAAATGAATGTGAGGATGTGCATAGATTCATGTGGCTGCAGAGAATTTCTTAACCAGCCAAGCACCTAGTAGCTTTTTGAGGACTGTGCTTCATGGATTTAGTTGGTTGGTTGTTTAGTGAATTGAATATTTGTAGGTTTCCATTTTCTGTAATGTCTTTTTAAATATTTAGGGTCGCAGCAAACTTATTTACAAGTTTCTTACATTGCATTGCCATATTGTGTGAATTATTGAATGTGGCACACAACACTTAAGCTGATTTTATATACCTATTTCTCCTGTGGTGTCTATGCAATGTATGAGCAGTAGCAGTATAATATTTACTTGCAGAATTATCAACACATTTATAGTATCCTGAGCACAAGCCATGTTGCACTGGATCTTGCATGAAATCTTAAAGCGTAAAGAATACTAAGTTTCTGTGCTGCAAGTGTTAGTTAAACTCAGTTTTAAAATCTACTCAGTTCTTGGAAGTGTTCTTTTCTATATTATTCTAAACATGTGTTTATGATTAAAATCCAATATATATAATGTCACAACATTTATTGCTTTGAGTTATATTGCTTAATGAGCTTAAACTTGAGGCTACTTTGAAGCTAAAATACCTGTGTACTTCCAAAGTATACGAGTATATTCATGTTTATTAACCTTTTAAAGCTTAAAGGCGACATATGGCATCACAAAAATAAAGTCAAGGGGACGAATGACTCATGTGTCGTCGTGCAGTCCACGCGTGCGGCTGGCTTTTTAAAATCTAATTTTAAGTTATAAATTCTTTTTCTACTTACATGATTTTTGGACACCAGCTTTATAAGTTGTCTCTCTTCCCACCTGCGTTATCTAACGGAATGTTGGCTTCGTGTGGAAATCTCAGAAACATCCGGAAATGCAGAGTCCGACGTCACACTTCACGCACTTTATCCGGACGGTTCTTCGTTTCCCACGCGAAGAGCACACTCGACACCTCAATTTTGAAGTAGAGGAAGTCGGCCGGTGCTGTTGTTTGGCCTCCTCTATTCGAAATGACTCCGATGAAATGGCAGGGGGTCGACCCCTGGGCCTTTGAGGGCGAGGGGGGCCCCTTCCAGCGTGCTCCAGCATGTTCCGCACAAGGGCGAGGCGAAATTCTCTGTGTGACAATTTAGCGCCACAGGATGACAACAGGATATAACTGTTCAGAATCGTCAGATCCAGGAGATGGAAAAATAATTTATTTGTCCATTTCCAGGTTCGACGACAGATGCTATAAGTGTTTGCCATCCTGTCCGCTTTGTCGACATAACCCATGTGCTTGTTGTAGTTAGCAACAATTGCTGGCTTCATGGCATTTCCGTGCTCATCACAGAAACTGCCTTCTGCTGGAGGAGAGTGCATATTTGTCAGTATGTAAACGTCACGTTTGTCCTTCCAAACTAGTGCTGTCAAGTTCTGTCTCACCCTAACACGAATGTCCCCTTTCTTCAGTCGAAATTGTCTTCGTCGAAAATCGTCAGGCAAGCCCTTGCGATTAGGCCTGACTGTCCCACAGCACGTTATGTTCTTTGTCATCAGTTCGTCAAACAAGTCGGGTGAAGAAAAGAAATTGTCCATGTACAGTTTGTGACCTACGCCCTCAATACATCTGCATAGGTCCCTAACTGTAGCATGTGTCGCTGTCACGTCTTGGTCGGCCCGTGTCCTGTCTTTTCCTAGATAAACCTTCATGTCATAAGTATACCCAGCGGCGTCACAAATTTTGAAGATTTTGATTCCGGAACGTTTGTGTTTCTTAGGAATGTACTGCCTAAAAACCACCCTCCCTTTGTATTTTACAATTATTTCATCAATGGCCAAATGTTCGGAAGGGTTATAATATTTTTCAAATGCGTCATTGAGAGTGTCGAAGATGGTCCGAATTTTCCATAGTCGGTCATAACTGTCTGCATTCCTGTCAATTTCTGTACTGTTGTCTGCAAAATGAAGAAAACGAAGAATGTGTAGAAAACGGTCGCGTTTCATTGTCTTAGAGTAGAAAGGTGTGGCAAATTGTTCTAGAGTCAACCAGTAGTCCTTTAGTCTGCCTCTATTGTCACATCCCATTTGAATGATTATTCCTAGAAACAGAAACATCTCAGATTAGGTCACGTCAGGCCGCGGAGAAGGTCCGTCTTGACGTCTGTGTACGTGCTGATGGTAGTACCTGTTCATCTCTTCCACCAGCAGACGGATAATCCCTACGAAATACAGCATGAAAACACAGAAAGGGGTGGAATCCTTATTCACGTGTGGAGCTTCATTGGTATTTAACCCCACAGGTCCACCTGAATAATTATTCACACTCCTCTTGCCACGCTGATGTGGTGGTCCCCAGGTTGCCGACGAAGATGATGGTTCTTCGTCGAAATCAATTTCTGATTCGCTTTCCTCAACGCCACTCTCAGAATTGTCAGTACAACAATCTGATTCGGAGTCGTTTATGAGTTGAAATATGTCAGTGTCTTCCAAACAAGATGTCGCCATGGTGTGGGCTCACAACTTCACTTCACAACTAGCTTTGAAAGTTATGACACTGTTTGGCTGTGGCATAAAGACGGTAGCCTTGAAAGTTCCTATAAAAACTAACTCAGCACTGTCAGAACAGAGAACTCGTTGTGTAGCTATAAGCGATAAAAAACAATCAGGGCTCTTATGAACGAATAGATACTCGCCGACACCTCTGCATACCGAAAGGACGTACATGTATATACACTGACACACGCAGGCCTAAGCCCCGGCTAGCGCATCTGCTGTGTTGCCACTTCAGCAGCATTCATACTTGCAAGAACTGTATGAATTCTTGTAGACATACGACAAATTGGGGAATATTTAAGTTGGAATCAGTATAAAAATTTTTACACATTTTATAAAGTCTGTAAATTACAATATCAGATTCTATATTCTTTCTAGAAAAAAGCAGGTTTATTTGGTTGGTTTATCACAAAAATTGTAGAAATCACAGCAATTTTAGTAAATGATTACAGTTTTTATTGCTTTATAATTGCGGGTATTTAAATTAAATCCATCCCACAGCCATTACCGGAATTTAAAGGGCCGTCTCTTAAAGGTTAATCTTCTCTCCACACTTTGAGTATGGTCATGTTTATCATTTAACTGATTACTATTGTCGCGTATCGGGCGTATATCGCGACAAATAAATTCTCGATGTATTCGATGTAGCGAATTTTATTTCACATTCGCACTTACAATCACCCAAATTACAGATTTACGGTTACTGCTATCTGCAGTATCACAATTAGTACACTCCAAATGCCAGAATACAACTGACTAGTTGCTGGCTAACTCGGCGGTAGCTCCAGGACTCACTGACTGACTCAGTACCTTATAACTCGGCGGCTGTCACCGTACAACTCGGTGGCTGTCACTTTATAATTGACTCGCAGCCACTGTGCAGCTCACTTATATAGCTGCAGTGCTTGCTTGTTGCGTAATGAGTGCCACGTCATCCTGTTACGTCACCGCTGTTGATTCGCCTTGCATAGTTACCTGGTTACGGGGCTCGGCTATCTTCGGCTCCGCTCGTGACGTCACCGCGCATAGCTGCCAGGATGCGGGGTGATTACTCGCCTATTATGCGAGCGTTACGTTACCGCTGAGGGGTGGGAGGGGAGCGCTGACTCACCCGCCGCGTCACTGCTGGTGTGGGGGGGGGGGCTCGGCTTTGCACAACATGTCACACTATTATTCTTTAAATGAAGATTTTTATTTTGTGCATCCTGTTTACTTCCAAAGTATATATTCATTTTTATTAATCTTTTCTCCACATTTTGAGTATGGTCATGTTTATCATTTAATTAATTAATATTATTCTTTAATTGAAGATTTTCACTTCATGCATCCTGTTGTGTTATTAACACAAATAAAGAACAATATTAATCAGTTAAATGATAAACATGACCATACTCAAAGTGTGGAGAAAAGATTAATAAAAATGAATATATACTTTGGAAGTAAATAGGTATTTAATTGAAGAGTTCAACCCAGTTATGCTGATATCTTTCACCGACCCTGATTGAATTCACATATGTGGCATGGATTATAAGGCTACTTCTTTTAAATGACTGTCTACACAGGTCACAACAAGTTCTGTTAAATTTCATTAGATTTGGAACAAATTTATTAAGTTGTACTGCACAACATAGAAGTTTCAGAATTGATTATCATTTAACATAATTTTTTATCGTTTATTTATTTTACATACATAAATATGTACTGTGAATTTTTGTCCATTCCATATTTAGGGCTTCACTTCACTGTATTCTTTCAGAAAGCATCAATAGTTTTCTGTCTTTTGTTTCTAAATACCTCTTTTAGAACTTTTTCTTGCAATCTTTTAAATGTGAGGTTGTCTTCAGCTTGCACGTTGATTTCTTTGTCCCATTTGTAACACTTGTTAAAGGCACTCATGGTGTCATCCATCATGTTGAATTGTGCAGGTAATCTTCAGAACACTTGACTCTTACTCATTCTCACTGTTGTCATCTTCTAGCACATTGTTGGTTGTCTCTTCATCTGTCATGTTTTGTAGATTTTCCTCCTCTCTTCCAGCTAGCCAATTACTTACGTCAGCAATTGTTGAACCTGATGAGTCTCTTTCACACAGTTTGGCTGTTGCTTCTTGGAGATCAGAAGTTAGGACTGTACCATCATTTTCCAATTCTTCTGGCCCTGTAAGTTCACTGCTACCAGAAGATAATGTATGGGAAGGCCATAACTTTTGGCAAGAAGAAATTATGGTTTTAAGAGGTACATTTTGCCATGCATATGTGAGATTAAAAACTACGTCTTTGAGGTCTGTTCGTTTCAGACATTGATTGATATCATAATTTTGGTTTATTACACTGCATAGAAGGCTCTTTTTGTAATGTGACTTCACAAACTGTATATCATCCTGACACAAGTCAGCCTCTGCTGCATATAGAAACCTGCACAAGGTTCTGGTGCCTGATGCTGGGTTACTGGATGTGTCGGACTAGCACATGACCGGATTACCGGGATTATACTGTATGTACTGTTGTTCCTAGATATCCATATTTCTTTTTGATGTAATCTTTGAAATATCCATAGGTTCTTCAGTGTTTCCTTTTGCATGTTATGTGTCCAGGATCTGCTTTGCATATTTTGAGGTGTCCTTCTTCTGTCTGATGTCGTGGATATGCTCTTTGTACCTTGATTTTAAATTACCTCCAGTTTGCCCTATATGTACTTTGTTGCATTAGTTAAATTTAAATTTATATACTTCATTTTTTGTGTTTGTCATCCTCCTCCTGTTTTATAACTATTTTTTCTGGAGGGTCTTGTTCACTGTGTACACCGGATCTGAATTGGTGTTGCTGAATATCGTTATTGTTGTGATACAATTTCCAAAATATGTGAATATTGGCCAAATCGGCCTTGTCTTGATGTCTTCTTTTTTTCTCATTGGTTATGATTTTATTTTGTTTTCTGTTGCATTTAATCATGGTGTCAGACAGATAATAGTTTTCTATTGCTGTTTTTCTTATTGTATTTAGTTCTTTGTTCTTTCTACTTTGTCAGGTGAAATGGCATATAATCTATTCTGTTTAGTATATATGCAAAGGCTGTTTTTTTATATTCTACTGGATGTCAGGACTTCTTGTTTATTACCAAAATAATTCAGTGCTGTCTTCGAACTTGCAGGACTGCTATACTTGAACGTACAACTGCTCAGGTGATCCTCATTACAATTGGGTTGCTGCTTTGTGTGGGCATTGTAGCTAACCTTTATACGTGGGCACAAATGCTTCAGGCTTTAGTGTTCTCGCAGAGACGTCACCTACAGCGAGCTATAGCACACCTTGATACTCTAAAATCAGAGGGCTTCCTTCAAGCACTACGTTCAGAGGTCAACCTTATGACTGAAATGGTAAGAATTATAATTTAATTTATTAAATGCAAAAATATAACTGTTCTGCTTCTCATGCTTACCATCGTCCTTATAGAGAGCACCCAAAGTTGTTGTGAAATTTTCTCCATACTCTTGCCAGAGATATAAAAGTGATGTGGAGGCATTGCTCTAGAGATTTTCTCATTAACCAGTCTTTTTTTAATTACATGAATAAACTTTAATTTCTCAATTTGATATTATTCCATCTTCAGAGTTTTAGGTACTATACGTTGTAATGACAAAGAATCAGCTGTGTCCTGGACAAGAATGGGTTGTTCTGCCTTTTTTTTTTTTNTTTTTTTCCTTTTTTTTTTTTTAAAGAAAACACTTCAGACTTCCCATCTTTGAGTTTCATTCAGCTGCATCTTCTAGCTCACAGAGTTTACAGTTTAATAAATATTCACATATTTAAGTTGTATCTGAGAGTAACTTTCCTGGTACTCATTTCTGTTAGAGGCTGAGTCAACCCCAGGGCCATAGTGCGGCTGGAAGGGTTAGGTCAATTGAAAAAATTCCAGTGACCTCATTGGGACTTGAACCAATGACCTTCCAGCTTGTAGCATAGCCCCTCAACCAACTACGCTACCTTAAATAATTTTCCTGGAGAGTAAAGCACGGCCGGTGCATAAGGCTGACAACCTTACCACCATCTTTGAGCCGATTGTCTAGATAATGTGGGACCCTCAACGTCTCACAACCCTATGGGCCTTGACGGCCTGGTACAGGGATAGCTTTACTTTACTTAATTACTTTTTTTTACTGAGAGTAACTTGCTTCTGATTAAGGTATATATTGCCTCTGAAATGTGGTACAGATTATGTTTTTAATATTTATTTTAAAAATGTAAAACTTTTGCTAGGTTACTTAGGTTTCTGTTCTGTTCAAAATTCTGTATAATGATTCAAAAGTTACTATCATTTAGTTTGTTACTAACTTCTGATATTTGCTTAATGTTCAAGGTGAAGTGTTTGGACAGTTTCACCTCACAGCAAACCAGATTAGTTGTCATAGTTGATGGACTGGATAGCTGTGAGCAGGATAAAGTGCTGCTTGTGTTGGATGCTGTTCATATGTTGTTTTCTGATACAACTTCTCCTTTCATTATCATACTTGCCATAGATCCGCACGTTATATCAAAGGTGAGTTGAATTCATTTGACTTTTAAATAACTATATAATTTCCAGTTCAAGGTTTGTAACATGTTTTCTTCATATGGATTCACCTGTAAGCTACTTTCACCAGATTTTATAATTCATAGTTTTGAAGGTGGAGCTAAGAAAGTACAAAGTTATTTACTTTGGATGCTTGAACAGGCTGTCTGTTTTCATGTATGCTGTATGCAAAAAAATGTTAAAAATTGAACTCTTTGGCTTTGGCATGTGACTATGTAAAAGAAACTGTTCAGTAATTCTGAATGGTAATGAAATCTCTAATGCCCCTCCATAGCGAGATACTCTTTTACAGAATTCTACAGACATTATCATTTGACTCTATGACTGCATAAGTCAGGACATTATTAATTTCTTGTCATTTCATTCTAACACACAAGTTTCTATATCTCATGTGTATCCCTCTGTGTACATAGCAGTCTTGTGGGCTCATTAGCATCCATACAGAGCACATATTTAAACTGCTCTGTATGTCTGTACAAATTAAACAACTCACAAATTGGTAAGCAGACTCCAATCAAATGTTATATGAGAAAATTTTATGAAAACATGTTGAGCCATTTCAGTTTCAGTTTAGATGGTACAGAAGGTCATTTCAGCTTTCATTTAAATTAACCTTGTTAACCCTATTTCTGTGATATTTGACTGAAGTCAAAACAAGCATCCATTACCATGTAGCACATCATTTGACTTTAGTCCACATCGAGGTATTGTCTTTTCCTTTTGCTGCATTGTTTAACTTCATTCACTGGGCTATGAAAATGCATTTTTGTCCAATTCTTTTCATATTTTTACCTTAAAATTGTATTATTTTAGGAAAATGGTGGGAAAATGATTTGCAGTGAAAAGTTTGATGACTACTTTACATGAAGACCTACAGCTTTTCTACGTGCATCTTGATCATAACTCTCTGAATATTTATCAGAGCAAAAACGTTTAGAAGAAGAGTTTTAGAGAAATTAAACTCATATTTTCTGTCCATTACATGTTTTTATCAAGTTTACTGTTTTTTCAGTTAATTTAATGTAAGTGAGCAAATGTCCCCGAATTGTCATGCAGTTCTGAACTTGTATGTCCAGCCATCAAAAATGGCTGTCCAAATACTTGCAAATATGTAGGGCAGTCAAAAAGTTCCCGGAATTCCCCTGCAGACAGAGAACAAGTGATAAGATAACACACACACTGTTGTGGTGGGGAGCTCAGCATGTCTGCTCCGCAGGTGCAACAGGTCTGGATAGGTTTCAGTGTGCAGTGTCGTTACTGTTCCGTTTGAATTAGACGTGAGTGTTGGTCATTCGGCGCAATGTCGCAGTTCAAGCAGCATGCAAACATCAACTTCATGTGCAAATTGGGAAAATCTGCTTCAGAGACGCAATCAGCCCCGCAGCAAGTTTACAGTGATACTGCACTAAAGAAATCCACAGTGTACGACTGATTTTCCCAGTTTAAGAATGGGCAGGAGACGTTAGAGGATGACTAGCACAGTGGGAGACCTTCGACATCCAGAACTGAAGAAATGAATGGAAAACTGCGACAACTGATTCGATGTGATCGAAGAATGATCATCGCAGAGTTGGAGCAAGAAGTTGGTATCTCTCACGGATCCATTCATGCCATTTTGTCCGATGATTTGAAGATGAGACATGTCAGTGCGAAGTTTGTTCCGAGGCAGCTGACCACGGATCAGATGGAATGTCACATGATGGTCACTGGCGATCTGTTTGACAAAAGTATGCAGGACCCAACGTTTCTCAAAAAGATTGTCACTGGTGATGAGTCATTGGTGTTCACCTATGACCCAGAGACGAAGATGCAGTCATCAGAGTGGCGCACAGCATCATCTCCTCAGCCAAAAAATCACGCCTCGTCAGATCCAAAGACAAAGTGATGCTCACTGCATTCTTTGACATCAACGGTTTGGTGCACCATGAGTTCATACTGCCTGGACAGACTGTTACTGGCTATTTCTACGTGCAAGTTTTGCAGAGGTTGCGCAATGCAATTCAGAGGAAGTGGCGTGACAAGTGGCAGGGACAGTGGTTTCTGCATCATGATAATGCACCGAGCCACACATCGCTTGTTGTGCAGCAATTCCTTGCCGAGAAAAACATTCCTGTCAACACTCAACCACCGTACTCTCCAGATCGCTCCAAGTGACTTTTGGCTGTTCCCTTGTCTGAAAATGGGCCTCAAGGGGACACGTTTCACAACCACAGAGGACATCGAATCGAATGCGATGGCTGAGCTCCAGAAGATTCCAAAAGAAGCCTTCCACATATGCTACCAACATTGGCAGGATCGATGGAGCAAGTGTGTGCACGCGCAAGGGTCCTACTTTGAAGGTGATAGGTAAGCATTACTGTATGTCCTACCATTAGAGTGCTGTACCACCATTCCGGGAACTCTTTGACTGCCCCTCATATTACCAGTGTCTCTCATTTATTTGTAGTTCACGTGATCTCATCTCTGATGTGTGTGTGTGTTTGTGTTTGTTGCGTAAAGAATGGAAAGACATTTCAAATGCATTTTTCAATGCTTTTGCTTTAAGTCACCAATTTTACTGAATTTATAGGGAACATCAAAAGTTAACATTCACAAATTGAAAATCCAGAGGCAGTAATAGATCAAAGATGTCAAGAGTTATTGTACAAGTTATATATTTTTTGTTTTGTTTTTACTTCAGCCACTGTATCACAAGCTAGAGAAGAAAACAAGGGTAAATAAAATGGCTAAGGAACATAATGACCTTCATGTAATCTGACTGTTTCATTTATTATTCAGCACACTCTCACTCTCTAAAATTTACTTATACCTGATCTCTTGGATGTAAAATAGATGTAATTATGTAGGTAAGTCAATAAGTAACTTTAATTGTTTCTTGCATCCTGTTGTGTATTTAATCAATATTAGAGTCAATTTTACCGACCACACGACATATTATTATTACACTACATGTTTTGACCTCAAGAGGTCATCCTCAGGTGTACGAACACAGCTGTATAATTACATGCAATCACATTCGTCTTCTCACTTATTCGATCCTGTATCTTATTCAGGCTCACACTCAGTAATATAACAAGCTCTCTCATAAAACACTAGTTAAAATTGTTCTAAATGTCAAAAGTTAAAATTTAAATTTAAAATTTTAAAAATTTAAAGTTTGTGAATCGAATTTCAATTCAGATCACTAGTTATGCTTTCACTTTCACTTGTATTCAGTCACTTCCTACTTACATTCATCACTGCATCAAGTTCACTTTAACTGGTTTATTTATATTATTGATTAAACGTTCATGAATTAAAGTTCAATTTTATTATAGATTGCACTTTTTCACTTTTGGAGGTTTTGCTGTTCTACTGCGTCTTCTGAAGTTGTGGTTGAGAGAGCTTGATATATTATTGAGCATGGGCCTGAATAAGATACAGGATCGAATAAGTGAGAAGATGAATGTGATTGCGTGTAATTATACAGCTGTGTTCATACACCTGAGGATGACCTCTTGAGGTCGAAACATGTAGTGTAATAATAATAAAAATATGTTGTGTGGTCGGTAAAACTGACTCTAAGTCAATAAGTAACTTACAAATGGATATAGAACTGAAACAAATAAGAGTACTGATTTGAAAAATGCTTTTATTTCTCAACATAATCTCCCTGTACATTGAGGCACTTCTCCCATCATTTCACAAGCCCCTAAAAACCAGCAGCATAAAATTCTTTGGGCTGCTGTCGGAACCAGGCAGTGACTTCCCTTTCTACAGCTTCATCGTTGGGAAAATGTTCAGCTGAAAGATGACGCTTAAGAGGGCCAAACAAATGGAAGTCACTTGAAGCAAGGTCAGGGCTATATGGAGGATGCTCGAGGACTTCCCACTTGAAATTTTGCAGCGTCTCATTTGTCTTGTTGGCAGTATGGGGATGTGCGTTGTCATGCAAGAGCAACACACCTTTGGTGAGGAGTCCTGGTCGTTTCTGTCGAATGGCCTTAGGAAGTTTCCTGAGGATGTTACAGTAGGAGTCGGCCCTCTTAAACATCATCTTTCGGCTGAACATTTTCCCAACAGTGAAGCTGTAGAAAAGGAAGTCACCACCTTGTTCCTACAGCAGCCCAAAAAATTCTATGCTGCTGGTTTTCATGGGCTTGTGAAACGATGGGACAAGTGTCTCAATGTACAGGGAGATTATGTTGCGAAATAGAAGCATTTTTCAAATCAGTATTCTTATTTGTTTAAGTTCTATAGCCATTTGTAACTTACTTATTGACTTACCCTTATATTTCTCAAACATCCTCTTGAAATTCAGACTTTTCATTTGGGTTACCCAAACATATATGTGGCATCAAGAGGTGTTCTGACAGGTAATTTTCACATTCTCCCCAAGGAATTGATTGTTAGCCTCTGTGCATATGCACCCTAGTTATCAGAAAACAAATCAGCACCTCACTTTCTTAAGAATAAATGCATGATGCTGCAGAAATTTGCAATTCTACAGATGCTTGACATGAGCTTCTTATGAGTAACTTCACACTAAGAACGCTCAGGTGGTTAGCTGGATGTTCAGCATCCTCCAATTTTTGTACCCACTTTTTATCTCATTACATTAACACATTAATGAAGCTGAATTATGAATGAATTCTTTTACCATGATGTTTCCAGTTTAAGATGCTAATTTAGAGTCATTACAACATTGATTCTATATAACTTTGCTGCTTTTAAGCACACAAACTTTTTATCCAGCAAATGGTGCAGTTTCTTTCCATTGCCTTTGTAAGGTACATATGCACTGAAACTTCATTTTGTATCATGGCATGTGTGTAATCTATGTTGTTTCTATTAATGAGTTTATATATAGAAGTTTAGTGTAATCCTTATGCTGAAGACTTCACAAGATAAGGAGCAGGGCTTGCATATTAACAGTTTAATTACATGTTCAGTTATGCCAATTTAAAGTACTTCTTAGGAACTATTACACTGTAACTTAAGAACGTTTAAAGGAATATTTACTTATTTTCTCTTTAGAAAGTAATTTTCATTTGGATAATTTCTATTGGGAAATTTGTATATTTATTTGCCATGCTCTACCATCTGTTTTATACTTTATACAAGGTACCGTACCACTAGAAATCTTGTTGCAAAGGCAGTGGAGATAAGATCATTCTCTTTGTTTTGCTCACTCTTAAGAAGCTGTTCAGTTATTGATTTTAAAACTTGGGCATTTGCAATTAGAAATTGATGCACTAATGCTAGATTTGTTTTGTTTTTTGTGGCCAGATTGCTAGTCAGGTTAGTAAGTCTAGATGTGGAACTTCTCACCGTTCCTTTTAATTGGATGTTGTGTATTTGTCAGTTATGTGATGTGGCTTCATTCATCTCTTATATATACATCCCTTTCACATATTTAGCTGTGCTACAATATTTTCAGACTGAGTGGAGGAATGTGTGCAATGAACTGTTCTTCTTATGGTACTGTACATAATTTATTACATATGCATGATAACTTCTCCCAGAATATCAGCCCCATCTTCTCATTTCTTGAAATCTGTGTGAGGCAGGCTTGGAATTATGCATGCCTATCATATGCCATAGAACAAAGACATTTTTTCAAATGCCTCACAGAGTCATTGAACAGCTACCTTGTCTCTAGCTTATGCATTTCTGTATACAAAGGATACATTCTAAATCAGAGTTTCACATATTAAAATATCAGTTATGACTGCTTAGTCAGAAAAGCTTTATCTTCTGACTAATGCAATGAGATAAAACTTTGTCATGTCTTCCCTAACATTTATGTGGGCATAAACTAACACAGCTTAACCTGTTTCCAGTGTTTTTTTTTTCTAGCAGTGCACAACGGTATGCAGTGTAGGTATCTCTTTTCTTTAAGATAAGGAAAGTAAGCTAAGAATGGATTTAAAGTCATCCGTTATTCTCTGCAAGTACTACCATCTTTCTTCCCATGAAAAAGCACTGACTGTTTCTGTCTGTAAGGGGAATTAACCCATTTTACAGCCATCAAATTCAAAGTGGGATGGAATCTGATTATATGTTGTTGCACCCAAACATCCATTTCTTTGAACAAGTTCTCATGTGGCAGTGCTAGTCAGGAACTAGACATAAACAGTGTGTCCAGGTTCTGTTAGGTCTGTGTTCATTAAAGATACAAGACATGAATTATTTTCAACATTTCACTCTTTTTATTCAAAATAGTCTCCTTCTGAATCAATACATAGCTGGAATTGATTGAAAAGTTTTTGAAAATAGTCACTGTACTCCTTTTGTGGAATCACATTTAAAACTGTGGTAGATTCCCTTTGGATGTCCTGGATGGTGTCGTGACGGTCTCCTTTCATCGCCAACTTAACTTTTGGAAACAACCAGAAATCTGCTGGAGCCAAATCTGGCGAATATGGAGGATGATGAAGGCCTGTGATCCCTTTTCTGGCCAAAAATCTTGCATGATCTTCGATTTGTGGGGTGGGGCATTGTTGTGGAGGAGCAACCAGGAACCTTGCTCTCGATATTCAGGTCGAATTGTAAGAATTCAAGCCCACACACAATTGAGGACTCCAACATAACAATCAGAATTCACTGTTTGACCTTCTGGCAGAAATTCCTTGTGAATGATTCCTTTGGAATCAAAGAAAATGGTTAGCAGTGTCTTTACTCGACTCTTTTGCATGTGCACTTTCTTTGGTTTCGGCTTCTTTGGGCTCGACCACGCTGCACTCTGCCACTTTGTGAGAGGCTCATATTGAAAACACCATATCTCATCACCAGTAACAATCGATTTTGTAAATTTTGTATCACTTTGGGCTGACCGTAACATGTCTTTGCAGTGTTCAATTCTGGCATGTTTTTCATCGCCTGACAGCGCGTGTGGTACAAACCGCGCACAGACCTTCCACTTGTCCAAATCCTCAGTCAAATTGATGCACAGTACTTTTTGGTATTTGCAAAAGCTGCCCGATGAGTCTTGCAGAAACAAATATGTCTGATGCAAGGATTTCGGTAACTTTTTTTTCACATTTTCTTCAGTGCGAATTGTTCTCGGCTTTGATGCATGTGGAGCATGTTCAATGTCCTCCCTGCCATCACGAAATACTGCATACCATCGAAAAATGTTCAAGTGACTCAATCACTACCATACACACTTTTCATCATTTCGTACACTTCTCCGGCTGTTTTGCCTAACTTCAAACAAAATTTGATGTTGGCTCTCTGTTCAACCACTGTTTTCCGACAAGCGTCCGAACAGTACTGTTACATTCAAGGTCAGAACACATGATTCAGCGATGCTTGCACTTTGAAATTATAGACAGCCAAAGCTGAAACTTCAAGAATCTTAACACCACAACTTGCCAACAGATCGCATGCAGAGCAAAATTTAAAAAAATGAGTCTTAATGGATCCTGGACACACTGTGTATACATGGATGCCAACAGAGAGGTAAGGCTAGGCATGAGATCCCCTCTGGGTTTTTGGAAAAAGCGAAATTAAAAAAGAAGAAATATAACAAATATTACCAGAAATTAAAATTATTTTGAATACAATTTAATCATCTGTTCTAAATACTTCAGGGTGATCCATAAAAATATTCTTAAACAGCTTGAACATAAGTTCGCAAGGAAATTTTATTCCCCCCCTCCCCAAAAGAAAAAGTCCTGGTAGCACCTAGACATTCATTAACTTTACCATCATTCATAACTCTAAAAGGAGATAAACATACTTATTTTCATCCCTAGGACCCCCATACACACACAGTTTGTCCTCCCATTCGGCCTGCACAGTTGAAGACTGAAAGGCAAAACTCATGTGTGTAGTGCGGCCAGCCGGCCAATCGTTTGGGCTGTTGGACTGTATGAAACCCGTCAGTTCTACCTGTAGGACATAGCACGTGACAGGTGGAATGCATGTGTGTAACAATACTGGCAGGCCAGTCACTCAGTTGCTGCTGCTGTCTCGTGTTCTTCAGTACTGTTTCACATTGTGTGTCATTTCTTAAGAACATGGTATTTTGAAACTTGCACCATAATTTTGTAGTTTGTGCTATGGCGACATGGTCGAAGGACTTTTTACTGGAATGTGTTGAAGAATTTCGTGGTCATCCTTCTATTTCAAAGGTCAAGAGCAAAGAATACCACAACCGTGAGATGAAAGAGAGTGCTATTCAACATTGACGGAAAAAGTTAAAACAATTGATCCCCAAGCTAACAAGGAAACTGTGATATGTATGTAATTGCCGTCTTGTAGTGCACTCATTTCATATGTCACTTCTTATTACATGTTTCGGCAACATAGTGCCTTCTTCAGGTTCGTTATTTGCGCTAAGTTATTACATTGTTTGCCATCTTGTGTCTTTCATAAAATTATTTAGAAAGTACATTGTTCATCAACTATAATAAAATTTGTATATACTAAAACTTGTTAAGATTATTCATCCATATGTCTTAATTCAAACTCGCGTATAGTATGGTTCGTCCACTATGGGAGTCATTTCTATGTGTACTGTGTCTGTGATGTGTCCTTCCTTTTTGGCTCGCAGTGAGCCATTACATACATATCCTGGATGAAAACCAGTGCAACAGGACGCTAAAATACAACATTAAGGAAACTGTGTTTAAAAAGATCAATAATCTGCATAGCAGTTTCAGAAAGGAACAGAAGAAAGTATTGATGGTTAAGAAATCTGGAATCAGTAGCAAAGACCTCTATGTCCCAGAATTGTGGTACTGTGACTGTGGCATGCAGCCCGCTGGTTTATCTGTGCGTGTATGGGGAAAGAAAGGGAGAGGGAAAACTAAAAGTTTTGCCTGTAAGGTTGATCGGAAGGCCAAACTGTGTGTATATGGGGGGCCTTAGAAAGGCCTTCATTTATGTATAATATAATTGCATATTTCACCACTGATTAATGAAGATTTAATTGTGTGTGAAAGGAATTATTGATTGTTCCCTTTTATTTTTGGCCACATCTGACAGTAACAACTTACAGTCCTTGGTCTGTCTAACATAAATCACTGTCAGTTAATGCTTAAATTTCTGATTACTCTCTTTGGTTGATTCATCATTAATCAATGACATAAGTTATGTTTTGACTTTAGAATTCAAAATTTAACCTCACATGTGACATATAATACTGTGTTTATGACTTCCTGTTATCATTTCTTGTGGTTCTCACTCTGTCCATTGCTGTTTCCCTGTGTTGTGTATTTTGAGGGCACCCTACATCAACTCTTTCAGTGTTCAGGATCTATATTATATATTCATTTTTCATTTACTTATATAGTGGTTTATATCTTTTATGTTACAGTATTTTTCAGTTTATCAAGTGATTCTTCCAATTCATTGTGCAGGATTTGACACATAAGTGACTATGAAGGTAACTCTGTTCTGGAATGTGACCCGATGTTGTTTGGTACACTGTTCTGCCTTGAAGATGGAGAAAGTACATTCCTCCGAAACATCAGTGTCACATCCAAGAATAGTAATCTTCATTGCAGTTAATTAAATGTAGAATTTGTATGTAATCGTTTGGCATTCCTAATTGCAATATAAATAAGAGATGGTACTAGATATGTGGTCTGACAATGACTATAATTTTTTGTAGTAAAAAGATTATGTCACAAACCTTTAGTCAGTGCCGTCAACTTAAGATTTACTTGCCTGATTTTATACAGGTGTCTCAACATCTGTGCCATTGCTGGAAAAAATCGTCTGGAAATTCTTTCATTACTGTCATATTTCCCAGAATTCTTTCAAGTTATTCATAATGAGAATCATTCATTAAGGTTTATAGTTTCAGGAACACTAACAGTCACATAGGACAGAATCAGGGAGGTATGGCAGATGTGTTTTTTGTTTGCTGGTTAAGAATCCCCCTACAAAAAGCTCTATTAGAGAAAGCAATTTGTTTTGATGTAAACTCTACATTTCCAGTCAAAGATTTGATCTTTTTGAATAAATTCTCTATAGTAAATGTTCCCAAAGTTGAAGGTAAAATTCTTGCTTGTCTCTTCGTTTTGGAGGAACAATTTAATAATGGATAATTCCTTTGATATTGAGGAAACAGATCAGCATAAATTTGTCACTTGAGCTTGACATTTGTCCCACCCTTCCAGGTGGGGGCTCAGGACTCTTCCGTTATAGGTTTTGTTTTGGGTCATTCCAACTAGATGTTCTTTTTTGCATAAGGTTTGGTTTTTCCAAGAAGCTCTCTTAAAGATCTCAGCAAATGTATGTTCCCATTTTGCTGCCACTGAGCTTGTTTCGTACTGTTTAGACGCAGACTCTTCATGTTCATTTATGTGCTAAAAATCGGCCTCACCTTTTCTGTTGTTTTCATTTCTTCTGCTGTCTTCTGAACAGCCAAGTGATGATTATTTCTCACCATTTAAGTTACTTTTTCTATGCATATCTGTTCATTAAGTTGCTGGATAGGCATATTGTTCATTGACTGTAACATCTTACCTTCTCTCTTAAAATCACCCAACCCCCACAGAAACATGTGTTTTGGTAAACAAAATATTGTGGTAATGAAATGTTTACTGCAACCACAAAGCAAGCTGGATGGATCCAAACAGTCATATGACACAGAACTGCTGAATCATGTTGAGATATGATCCATCATGTGCCTACTCTCCATTGGTTTGGATGCTGTACAGAGACATCACTCCTGTTATTTAACTGTCAGATTTATATTTGCTGCAGTGATACTATGCATGTATTTTCATACCTGAAAACAGAAGTGATATCAATCATATGATTTTTCTCTGAAATCTGTACCTGTCTGAAATGTCTCTTATAGTTGAAAATTTGCTGGTGTACATATCACGGGATAATCCAGTACATAAATTTATTCTTGCAAGATTTAATCCATAATAATATATTACCAAGTGCTGAAGTACATTACTGTTGCAAGTCTCTCTGGTCAGAGAGTATCTCTTAATTTTGGCTACTGAAGTAAGTCATATCAGCTTTTGTGCACCATGATATATTTAGATGCCTACAGCATTGTCCTCCCTTACTCATTTCCATTCTTGTTTCAGTTAACATGGGGACTAATGACTGGAAGATGTTGACTCACTTTTGTGTTCAGATAATCTTTTAATTTTTCTTTCTTTCAATTCCCTTCTTATCCTGATATCTTTCATATTGCTTGTAATACCTTATACAGTTTAATGCCAGATTTTTCCTATATTAAAACCAGTTATATATTTTAGACACACTTCTGAAATTAGACTTCAGAGTGTGTTATTAGACTCCTGACATTTAAATGTCAAAAATCATGACAGCTTTCTGATTCATTATTTACTGAATATTAGATTTTAAAAGAACCATTCAATGTACTTAATCAGATTATAATTTCATAATTTTTATTACAGGCTGTGGAAGTAAACAGTCGGCGTTTGTTTAGTGAGTCCAATATTGGTGGTCATGATTATCTACGCAATATGGTGCACCTGCCATTCTATCTGCAAAACTCTGGCTTGCGTAAAGTGAAAGTTGCACAACAGACTGCTCAGCATCACAGGAAGAGTAATACAGCTGCTGCTGCCACCTGGAATGAGAATGAAGAGAGTGTCAGTTTAGCTGCAACAAGTGCCCTTTCTACGGTACAAGAAAATTATGCCTTATGAACCTCACAGTGAAAACACTGCTTAGAACAGTGTTATGCTAATCCCTAACATTTTATGCTTATATAATCCTTCAGCTTGAAACACTCAGTAGACAGGAGCTTCAGTTATGCCATTTAGGATACGTTGTCCAGGTTGAAGTCTTTTTAAAAGGTTCATGGTGTGTCAATAGTTAAGAGGATTAATTTTTGGTATCTCAAAAATCAATAAATTATATTGAAATTTTCACAGTTTATAAAGTTGTACATACAGAAATTCAGAGTACCAAATTACTGCAGTATATAAACTTGTTTTGTTCATTTTTGTGGCACTAGCCAGGTCATATTTGGACAGTGGAATGTTTTCTCTTACACAGCCAATGGCATTATTGTACATCCCTACGGTGACTAATGTTTTTCTGTGCTCCTTTGTGGTCAAAATGAGGAAATCTCCAAAGTGTTTATTCTCTCTCTCATCTAAATTCGCAGGTCTCAGGTCGGAGAATGTCTTCAGAATCAGGTCTGAGTAGTTCAGAAAAACTAAAGCCAACATCTCGGAAAGGTTCTCGAAAATTAAAACTGAGTGAGAGCATTGCTAGCAGCTTGGGTAGTAATTTGAACCGTGTGGGTGGAGCCCATGATCTCACCAAGATGTTGTTAACAGATGACTACTTTAGTGATGTGAATCCACGTAGCATGAGAAGACTCATGAATGTTGTGTATATAACAGGTAAGTGTTAGCAAAGTATTGGATTATAATTATAGTGAGCTGTGATTACTTTTGTTTTGATACTGTTGTCTTTGAAAGTCTTCGTTAGATAACTCAGAAAATTTACTAAGTAATTTAGAAGATATTGGGAAGGACATAAGATTTGATAAGTCATGGAAATGTTAAATAATCTGAGATTACTCACATAAATTGTTGTTTCAGAATAAAATTGTAACTTTTAACAAATGCAGTTACATATGATGTTAACAAAGGAGTACTGTAATTTTTGTAGAACTGAATAACAAACTTGCAGGAAATAATAAATTGTAAACTGAAGTTCAGTTTACTGTAAGCAGGCCACATGTGGGCACCCCCTCCAGAGCCCCAGCATCTCTCCATTGTTATATATGTCTGTGGTGTATTTGTCCTACCATCAGTCCCCTGTTTCAATTTCAGGCAGTAATATTAAAGAAAAAATTGGCTAATGGCACACTTTAAATCTCTCAGATAAATAGAGTAACATGACAATCATGCAAAATACTAAGGTGGCAGCACCACTATCATCAGTGAGTGTTTAGCTTGGAGATTTTCTATGATGTTAGATCTTTTAAGAGATAGGCAAAGATTAATAAATTAGAATATTGGAACAAAGGTAACAAATTTTGATCGAACAACAGTTACAAGGTGTTGAATTGTTGTAATTTATATGGAGACATTATAAATACATCTACATATTATATGTGGGATACTTGTCTTTGGTTGTTATTTTGTGGAAATGGTAAAATTGTAGAATCTTGGAAAAGTTGATCAGGTTTGTCTTTGGGCATGTGATTACATTTTTTATCTTAATATCACAGAAAATAAAGTTTTGGATCAGTTATTTTATGGAGTATGTTATAGAAAAGTATATGATTTAAACCTGCAAGAATTAAAATTCTTTGGAAATTTGAGATGTACATGGGCACAATGAATACTTTTAATGTTTACTAAATGCAGTGAGGGCTGTATCATGGTGTCTCACAGAAGGAAAATGTGTTGAAACAATAGCAGATACTCTTCAGTTTTATCAGACAATTTGCTGAATAATATTTATACTTTTATAGTACTGTGTATTTCTGTATTTCAGGCCGTTTACTGAAAGCATTTCAGATTGATTTCAATTGGTATCATTTAGCAAGTTGGGTGAACATTACTGAACAGTGGCCATTTAGAACATCATGGATCATTCTTTATTATGATATGTATGAGGATACATTTGATGACAATACCTCACTGAAATCTATGTACGACAAGTAAGTGTGTTTTTTGTTGTTGTACTTTTGTACTTTCTCCCCTCCAAAAATATCTGCACAGCTCTGTAATAGTAGGTTAAGACAGTGCCAAATTCTCATAACAGTGCCTTGAAATAAAATAAAACCTTTGCCACATAGACAGTTTCATAACTAAAATATATGAGCGAGAAGCAGTAACTAGGTCACAAATGGATATAGAACATAAAACATATGAGATTTGAACCCAGAAAAAAAATTTATTTCGTGATAACCTCCACCAGCATTGATACAGTTGTCCCATTGCTTGACCAGAGCATTGAAACCCGCAGCAGAGTCTTCTTTTGACCGTTGTCTCAGCCACTTCCGCACCTCTGTTTCAACCTCTTCATCATCAGCTAAAGTTTTTCCACCAAGGTGGCAATTTCTAAACCCAGTTGTGAACCACTTTACATGACAGACATTTCCCACAATAGACAGGAAACATTTCTCTATGAGTATCCTTTGCAGTGAGTCCTTTTGCACACAAAACACAGCGCTGCTGTTTGGTAAGACACCCCTCAAGTACAGTTGCCATTTTGACTACTGAAATCAACCTCTAAATATCCGCATCTGATACCTAGACACCCGTGATGCTGGACTGTGCTGCTACCTAGTGATACACATAGAAAATGTGTTACATCCATTACAGCTGTTTTACTTCAATTTTTTATCTATTTACTGGCCCTCCCTCATAATATGTCATTTTAACAAGGTATGTAGGCCAGAAAGTTGCTGGTAATTCGCTTGAACTACAAACTATATAATAACATGAAGTTCCATTACATTGTAGACATTTCATATGGTTCCTTACAGAGAAGAGTAAATGGAAACACTTTTCTAAAATTTGGTTGTCTAGATGCTTTAATTTTCTCAACACTTTTAACCATTGAAGTTAATTTTGAAACTAGATACTGTAAAATTAATCTATCCCATTTGTAATTAAGTGCACAGCTGACTTTTAACATTCAGATGTACACTTTTAAACTCAGAATGATTATATCATACATTAAATTCAATTGTTTATCTCTAGAATTAAATCCTTGAAGCTGATATTTAATATTTTTGGAGACTGTAACTGATTATATGTGTATTGATCCCACTGATTTTGACTTGTTATACTTGTACACAGAGTTCGTCCCCAGATTCCAGTACTAAAAGATGTGGAACCTTTGCTGGAACTTGACAGAGATGAACGAAAATTCGATGTTTTCCTGACATTCCATCGGAATAGTTTGTTAGTTAGTGACCTGAAGATTTTCCTACCATTTACCATCAATCTGGATCCATATATAAAGAAAGTTATCAAAGGTGAGAATATAATAAGTTTTCAGATTTCCGATTGAAGATAAGTCTGCTGGGTCCTTTGGCCACACACTGTATGATAAAGATGTTCTTGTATGGAAGTGGCTTTTAGTGTACAATGCTACGTGAACAGAACTATGGAATACTGGTCATGTTGCGTCTACCATGACATTCCAGCTCTTGGACACTCAGTATTCAGAGAAAGTATAGTAAAGAGAGTACAAGAGTCACTCATTAATTCAGATGACCTATGAAATATACCTCTTAAAATTTAGTTTAATTTGTCTCTCTCTTTTATGTATACAAGCCATTCTCATAAATGTCCATCTTATATCTTAGTTTAGGGCTTTCATCAGTAATTTGTGAGGACGAAAGAATTCTGTGGAGAGTTTTGGAAGAAAACTCCACCCCTTTTTTTAAGAGGGGGAGAGGAAGTTAATTTGGATTTGAGCAGGATGGACATTTAATCCTGTTATTGCCAGCCAAAAATATGACATGAAAAATATTCCATTGAATTCTTCTTGAATTTTTGAAATTTTTATTCGAATTTAATTTCTTGAATTTTATTTGATCAAGAATGACTAGCATTACATTTCAGCATTACCAGAAGATAAATGTGTGATGTGGACCAGCATGCCATATACAGATCTGACTGACTCTGGCACTCTGCAAATTTAACCTCAATATAGGTGACCTTTGCATTATACAGGCTTTAACTATAAATTATCTCACTATGGCTTTTCCAAGTAGTTTGATTTTACATACATATTAAGCTTAACTCTTGTGATGTAACCATGTAGAATACCCAGATACCGACTATGAATGTATGCCCCTAAGTGGACAGTGACCGGAAGGTTGAATAGAGCACACCTGAAGGCTCTAGAAGCCAACCATAGATTCACATTTTGATATTTTATTTTTCTATTTAGTTTTTAAACAGGGCGCATCACCCATCACCCAGATTTACATTGCTTTTTAGTGTATAAGAGTTCCTGTCTTACTTTACATGTTAATTCATCATTGTTGGTACATATTAAAAATGTGTGTCTACCTCTTGATAGTCTTAATAATTTGTTCTTTATCTCCAGGATTTCTGAGGGGTTGATACAAGTTTAAACAGTTTGTTTAAGATGTATGAAAATTAAAAGTTTTCACAATTGACTTTGCAGAAGAACAGCAGAGTTTGGATGAGGCTGGAGGTGTTATAATCAGCTCTCAGTTCACAGCCTCACCTCCTCCTGCTCCTGCATTGGTTCCACCTCCAGCTCAGACATGGGGAACATCAAATTCCTCAGGTCCTTGGTCTGGTCACAAATCTTCACTTATAAGGAGACAGGTATCTTTGTTATGACCTAAATTTGTTTTTCATATGGCCATCCTTGGTGGCTCTTTTAAACACAATAATGAACCTTTGTGATCTATAAAAAGTGAATAATTTCTTGAGTGGCTGAGTGACTGTTAGTTTCACTAGGATTCTGCTCCATATAGTTAACTAACTAACTATGGGCATGTGATAGTAGACACTTTTGTCTGTGAATGACATGATTGTAGATATTGTCATGTCATTTAATGGGACTGTAGATGGGTTCTGGAGTGATGATTAGGTTAATTGGACTCTTTGATACAGTGCATGAGTGCACTTTACAATTCACTACTACTACTATTAATACAACACATGCATGCATACCATGCACTCACACACACACACACACACACACACACACACAGAATCTTGTTTTCACTAGCCATTGCTTGGTAGTGGCTCCCAACATCAGAATTTCGCCTTCCTCTGGGTTCCTGAACTATTCCCGGCCTCAGCAGGCAGCTTCTAATAGTAACAGCTAGGCTGCGCCATAGGTCAAGCAGTTAGTTGCTGGCTTCCCACCGTGGCAGCCCCGGTTCGATCCCGGGTCTGGTCAAGTGGGATTTGTGGTGGACAAAATAGCGCTGAGGCGGGTTTCCCGGTTTCCCCTGCCAATCTTCATTCCACCAAATTCTCCATCATCATAATCACCCAGAACAGGTACAATAGGCCAATCAGGGGCCACCATGCCGAGTGGACCCAGCTGGACTCCACCCCCCCACTAGCGAAAAAAAAAATAGTAATAGCTCACAACAGCTGAACCTCAGCAGTTCATTAACTGACTGACTCAGTCACTCAGCAACCCACTCTTCCACTCTTCACTAACTCTTCTCAACTCAACTGACTGACTGACTGAACTGACTGTTCTGCTTATAACAACTCAGTATGGATCAGCGTTTCCTAGTAACAGCCATTGTCTAGTTGTTTGTTTTGCAGTCGTTGCCTAGCAACAAGTCTACATGCCACAAAATGTTGTCATTGAATGTGCATCTTGGTTCATATTTTGTATAGTATACATACATGTGGCTAAATCTTGAAACAGTTGCCATTTGGCTTCATGGAAGTGATAACATTCTGTCCTTTTTATGGGAAGAATCATAATGATATTGATATGGAAGAATTTGATAATACATCTGTTAGAAGAAGCACCACAGGATTTGTCACAAAGAGAAAAACAGAACCAAAATTTTTAACTTTCATTTTTCATAAAATTTTTCCTTCCCATCTCCGTGTTACCAGGGTTAAATTCATGTATGATCACATACAGTCATTTCACTGTTCTCATTAACTTCATTGCCCATAGTGTCTGTGATTTCATATCCTGTAATGCCAGAGTTCTCTACCTCTTTCTAATCACCACAGCAGCACAATACTCGTCACCTCTACTCACGACACACAGCAATCCACTGCCCTAATCATCATCTGTCAGTGACATCCTTGGTGAAGATTTTTATCTTCCCTCTATGATCCTCACTAAAGCCTGCATGTTACTTTGCCTGAGGTATCTGTCAGAGGACTGAATATGGGTTCACCATGACCATTCATCAGAATCCTATGCAATATCCATCTTATTGCTTGAATGAATGAATGAGTGAATGCATGCATAAGGGGCAGGCCTAGACTGGCCCTTGAACAGCGACCTTCAATGAATTGTTGTGCATCCCCCTGTATTTCAAACCTTCAACAACAATCTTACTTTTGAATGAAGTGCAGTATCTTGGTAGTCAGCTGGCTGTTGATAAAATCTTAAGTAAACTACAGCCTAACAGTCACATAGGAGGTGTGTGGCTGATTTATCTTTTTCTAGGCACCTTTTCTCAAATGAGAGTATTTGCCAGTCTCATTTTGAAGAGATGTCCTTTCAGATGACAGTATCTTGATAGTAGCCCTGTCACCCACCATAACTGGTTTCTCTTTAGTTTTAACAGTTCCTTGGTTCTTGTGACAGAGGGCCCTTGTAGGAGTCCCTTTTCCTATTTGATTCCTGTTAAGGACTGCCAGTATTTTTGATGATCTCTGTTTGTCCAATGTCTGACAACCTTCTTGGCAGCTCCTACTGAAATGCCACAGGCTGGTTCAGGTCCTATGAGCAGACATTGAGATCCCAATTTTCCCAGTCAGTTGGCAGTTTCATTACCCTCAATACACTCATGACCCAGCACCCATATCAAGTTGAACTTTCTCTTGTTTAGCCTGTTGCACAAGGGATTGATGGCAGCCCCAAACCAATTTTTAGTTGATCTGGTAGTTGTAAAGTGCTCTAATTGTGGCTTGACTGTGTAATAGAATACAGATATTTGTATTTTTATAGTCACTCTAGTTTCTCTACTGCTCATACCTTGATGGCATACCCTTCTGTCTGGAATACAATGATCTATTCCCCAAGGCTGCAGCTAAGGTTCTGCCTTGTACCATAACCATACATCCCAGCCCCAGTGCCTTTATTTGTCTTGGAACCATATGTATGCTAGAGTATTCTCCCTTTCCTATCGGGTTGAAACTGGTGGTTTCATTCACATGTCAGAGAATCTGATCTGGTAAGGTTTGTCATAGACATGTAGTGATATAATTTGATCAGTCCCCATGTGTAGGATTGGTTCTTCTTTCCTACCCTGAGTCATGTATGCATGTCCAAAACCTTCAGAGTTTTAGTTTCCATTTGTCATTGCAGTAGAATCTGTAAATTCCTGATCTGGCCTCAACCTCCAACTGCAAGTGCAGAAAGGGGGAGTCCAGGGAAGACTTCAATTGCAGCCATTGAAACTGTCCTCATTGCTGCAGTAATGCCCAAGCAGGCCATCCTTTGCAATTTGCTAAGTTCAGCTCCGTTTGTTCAGAATTTGATCCTAGGCCACCACGCAGTGGCAGCATAGCTAACTATGGATCTTGCAGGCATGGTGTAAATCCAGTGTTCCCCCATTTTTCTCAGCCCCTGAGTTCTTCCAAACGTTCCTCTGCAGGTCCAAAAGACCATGTAGGCCTTATTGTTTACCCTATCCAGCTGATTTGTTCATGTCAGTCCCTTGTTTAATGTTAGTCCGAGGTACTCACCTTACTGCTTGCTGCAAGTTCAGTACACTGGCTTTGTTCTGTTGTCCAGCTTACCATTTGGGTATCTGTATCAAATGAAGACAAGAATCACCTCTCCTGGACTTGTGCATGGTTTGCATCAGTCTGTACAAGTAAATACAACATGCACATGAAAATATTATGTTTTTGCATAATGTTATTTGTATGGCTGGTGGCTAGGAGGAAGAAAGTACATATACCCAGTAGCAGCTCGGTGTCATGACAAGTTCGAGATTATTGACAAACCATACCATTTCTCTTTCTTGAATTTCAACCACAGACAACATAATACCTTATCCCTGTAAAGCACTGTTGTTACTATATATGTTGCATGAGCTTTAGTGTTCATAAACATGTATTTTGACCACAGAATGTATTTATGGGTTTCATATGATTCTCACAATAAGCAACTATTATTTCCCTGAACACCATTATCTGATTGGTCTTTGTGATGGAGACAGATGGTATTTTCTGTGAAATATGAGCATAATTTTTATATATTGTTTAGATGAACTTCAGGATTCCAAGAGGCTTTTATAATTTCTCCCACAGTCATATCATACACATCCATCCCAGTATCCAACATCAGTTATGCCAGGCCCTGTGGCAAACATGAGGGATGAAACTATGCAAACAGTTGAGCAGATTCATTCCCATAACTTTTGCTTTGCTGCAATTCAATTTTATGTTATTCTTCTGTTCTTAGAGGCCTCTAATCAGGAGCTCATCTGTACAAGGACCGAATATGCTTTATCCACAAAATTCAGTGGTGGGTTGGCCTCAAGCCTGGATGAGTATGCAAGATCCACTGGGAGCCCTCACCAGGCAGTCATCAACCAGCTATCCTCCTCTGTCTGCTGTCACCTCTTTACCAGTAAGTTTTTGTATATGGAATAAATTGTAGTATTTTGATAAGTATTAATTCTGTCATATGAAAGCCAGAAGAGACAGCCCATGCTAGGTGACAGCAACCTAAACATGTTTCCACAGCTGTAGAGGAATTGTTGGAGAATCAACATGCAATAACAGAAGACTGCTGGATGCAGTGTTTTCTATGAAGCCTTTGCGAGGCTATGTAACATTAGTTGAGTGAGGCAGTAAAATATGGTCATGAGTCACATGGGGCTTAGAGCAAAGAGTCGCTATTCTGGTGAGGACCAGCCGCAGTTTGACAGCCAACAGTCAACTCAGTCAGCGGAGTTAACGAGGATGTAACAAATATAGCACCTACATAGGAAGACTGACCTCTACCCTCATTGAAGAGGAGGCCCCACTTCTGAGTGTGTACATTTCTAGGAGAGCACAAAGATCTTTGTCATAAATCTTGATGTACATGAAGCCAAAAATAACTGTGCTGATGAGGGCCAGAAGCTATTTACCCAACCCAACTGACCATGAGTTAGTTGTGAAAAATTTTCCATCCAGCCAGGATGTGAGCATGGAAGCAGAGGAATACCCACTGTTGGGAGCTGCTGCCTAGCAATGACCAGTGAAGACTATAACAGATTGAGACTTAGCATGTGCTATAGTGATTTGTAAAGTGTGTAGATTAGTGAGAGTCTTATAATTGTTTGTGGTTCTGAGTTATAAGTGTTCACTAAATCCAGTTATCAATTCTACCCTGTTCCTGGTCCCTAACATGTGGCAGTGCTTTCAAATGAGCAGTAGTGGTGAAACTGCACTGACATGTGACGACTTTAAATAATAGAATATTTGTGTCTTACTTAGATTTTACATACCAAAGTGCCACATGGAAAAAGATTTCCACTTGCATGAGGCAAGAATTCCATATATTAACCTTTAAACGCCAGACTTTTGAAATAGTGGTAGCTTGAGCTGGCCAGAATTTATTTAAATGCCTGGTGCTGGTGCGTGTTTAAATGTGTGTTGCTGCTCTGCTGCACTCTTCAGATTTTCGAATCTTTTAACTAAAGGACAGAAAAATGGAAGCATGGCTATTCAAGAAAAGGCTAGAGGGAACAATTCGATGGTTCCTACTTTGGTGCTAAGGCCTTCCATTGCAGCTGCAAGAGATTATTGCCCTTTCTCTGGTCTCAGGCAGACAGTTGCATCATGGCTGAGATACTGGGTGCACTCTGTTTTCTGTGCGTTCATAGTGAAATTGAATATTGTAGTTTCATTTGTAATAGAATGGCAATGAAACGTCATTTGGAGAATGACATCCTGCTCTTTCATCTACAATATTTCAAATAGAAGAGGCCAATCAACATCAATGGCCAACCCTTTCAGACAAGAGAATGAACTGCTGAGTTTGTTCTGCACTTGGGGAGAGGAGAAGTATTCACACAAAGTGCAAGGAATGTGACGTGGGTCTGTGCATTCTCAGGTGCTTCAAGAAGTTCCACACAAAGGCGATATTTAGCTCGATGGTGTGGGGGGGGGGTGAAGCCTGTATATACATCAAGCAGATAAAAAAGATATGTACACTGAATTTTGCTCTATATTATTTAACACATTTTTTATACATGATTGCAGAATCTGCAATAAAGATACTGGTTCATGGGTGAGTTTGGCCATAACTCATACATATTTGATCAAATCCTTACGTGACTCAGCCTGCCTGTATTAAGAAATGTTTATTTTACTAAGTGTGAATATATATTGAAATATGGTATTATTTTGTGGGGTGGCAGGCTTAAGGACTCTGAAACTATTTAAAATACAGAAAAAGTGTCTAAGAGTGATTAAAGGTGTTAATAATAGAGTATCCTGTAGAAATATGTTTGGTGAATTTAAGATTTTAACTGTTACCTCATTATATATATTTGAGATTTTATGTTTTATAATAAAGAATAATATCTATAGAACTCAGCATTCTGACATTCACAGCTACAGTACCATACATAAACATAATTTGTATGTCCAATTTTGAAATACCGATCATTGCAAAAAAAAAGTGTAATCAGTATGGGAACTAAAATATTTAATGGCCTTTCCCTTGAATTGAAAAGCGTTGAAAATGTTAATGTTTTTAAGAGCATACTCATAAATTATTTGCTGTGCAGCGCTTTCTATTCTTTTTTAGAGTTTTTCAATTAATGTTGATTGATGATTGTCTTTTGGTTTGCAATTTTTAATATTGTGTTTACGTGTTTTATATTACTTACATTTTTCTTTTGGTCTTATGCATCTTTTATGGTTATGTACCTTATTGTTATATTTCATGATAGATCATTGTGTAATTTTACGTGACTTTGACATGTGATGTATTCGCTGTTAATTTTTGACATGTCCAATTATATTCACTTCAGTTATGGATGAAAATAAAAGTTAAAGTTGAAGTTATACATAGTTGTTCACATAGGTATCACTTTAATTCTTGTAATAGGGTTTTAGTCAGGTCTGTCTGCTAGTTACTATATTTATAAATAAGTATTTAGGATTGTGCATACACTTCTACTAGTGGAGTGTGTGCGCGGTTTTGCTAGTGGAGTTTAAATGCCCAACTGCACAAATCGGTGTACTTCGGCCACTTCAAACATACTCATCACTGTACCAATCGGTGCACTTTGCGACATTAAAGGTTAAAGGTTAATTCTTTCATTTATTGGGTTACAACCTTTGGTTACTGATCAGTCAGTGTTTCTTTCATCCATCTCTTATAATAGTATATTATGGTGTTCTAGCACTTTTTAATATCCCATGCAGCAAAATCTGAAAGGTTTGGTTCCCTTTAGGTACTGACATATATTGTCATAAATTCATACTGTTATTTCCAGCCTGATATTCTGGAAACAAAATTGTCCAGCCTCAATGTGGATGGTGTCTGTGAGCTTCTTACAAAAATTGATGATATGAGTTCGTCCTTCTTGCCAAGCTACACAAGTGTTATACGAGAAAACAACATCAATGGTCGAGTATTACTACATTGTGACTTGGATGAACTTAAGAGAGTACGTATATTTGTTAATTTACTTGATTAATGTAACACTATACTCATGCATAAATGATAAATTATATTAACTTTTCCACTTTATTTCACATTAATTAAAAGGAAAATAGGGTTAAAAACTTCTTCTTGGAATTCTCTTTCTATGATGCTGTAATAAATAACAGAGTAAAATGTTCTATAGGTTCTGCAAATGAACTTTGGTGACTGGGAGTTATTCCGCATGCTGATCGTGTCTCTGAGGGAGCAGGAACTTGCTGTGATCACCCACCAGGAGGAATTAAGTTCAAAAAATGTCCGATTTGCTGACCCATCTCTTCGAATGACATCACAAGCACCAGAGAGGAAGGGTAACCATGAAGTCCAGTAATAATTATATCATTTTCATAAATAAGGCGGTTTAGGATGCTGATTTAAAGTGTTATTGTTAAGACTAGCCACTGCCTGTGGACAACATTTGTGTTGTTACATGTACACTGAAGAACACTGTCTGTGAGGGAGTTTTTAGCTAGTAAACAAACAACTGTGCTAGAACACCCCCACTATTACCAGATGTAGCCCCCACTGACTTTTTTCTGTTCCCAGAGATAAAGGAAATATTGAAAGGAAGGCATTTTGATGACACTGATGACATCAGGAGTAATATGACGCCAGCTCTGAAGTCCATTCCACAAAACCAGTTCCAAAATATTTTGATGGGGGGGGGACTTGGTGCTGGCATAAGTGCATATCTTCCCAAGGGGAGTACTTTGAAGGCGACCACAGTGAAATTCAGCAGTGAGATATGTAGCAGTTTTACTGCAATGAGTTTGTGTATTTTATTGTCAGACTACATATACAGGGACAGATTTGTTTATCCATCCACATGATTCAACCAATGGACATTGTTGTCAACCTGGATGAGAATAGCAAAGTATATGTTGGACATTCTCTTTTTCCTTGCACAGTCATAGATAATGAAATTTCCTGCTGTAGTTTAATGAGCAAAATTGGATAAGAACAATATTATATGTTCATATGAATGTGGAGACAGCAGGTGCTTCCATGATATTGGTAACTATCTACCAGACTATATGGCATCCCATCCTAGAGGACTGCAGTCTGAGAGTTGTTTAGTGATAACAGTTGGGTAACCAGAACATTTATATTAGTTGGTTGTGGGTTTGTTACAGAGAAAAATGCAGTTCTTTTGGTTGAAATGGTACATGTAAAGGCCTTAAGGACAGAATAGAAACTGATGAAACATTCAAGAGTAAGTGTTTGGGTGCCAGTAAAAATGTGCTGGATGAGGAAGAAATCTTCAAGAGGCTGTCACTCAGAATAGGACTGACTCAACTGGGAATTAGGAAAACTGGTAGCTCTCTAAGTAATGTGATGGTATGATAGGGAACTGTATGCATATCTAGAACTGTTCTTCATATTGTCACGTATTGGGCGTATATCGCGACAAATAACTTCTCGATGTATTTGATGTAGCGAATTTTATTTCACATCCGCTCTCACAATCACCCAAATTACAGATTTACGATTACTGCTATCTGCAGTATCACAATTAGTACACTCCAAATGCCACAAGACAACTGACTGGTTGCTGGCTAACTCGGAACTAACTCGGAGGTAGCTCGAGGACTGACTCGTAGGTAGCTCCAGGACTGACTGACTCAGTACAACTGACTGCGAATAGCCTTCGCTGCTCCTTATGTAGCCTTGATCGGACAATATGGAAAACGGCCACGTAATAGGCACCCTTGTTGCCTGGCGCTGTGTTGCTAGTAACGCTAGCGGTAGTAACCGCTGTTACTACCGTAACAATCCTGTTGCGTCACCGTTACGTTACCGTGCGGAGGAGGGGGAGGGGAGCGCTGACTCACCCGCCGCGTCACCGCTGGCGGGGGAGGGGGGGAGTTCTCCCCTGCGCAACACGTCACAATATGAAAACATCTTATAATAAAACCTACTCAAATTTAGAAATTTGCTTTATTGCTTTTTTTAGTTCAGCAAGGCAGGAATAATGGAAAAGTGATAGTCTTAGAAGAATCTTTATGGAACTCATTCCACGCCATATTTTGTCTAGATATTATGCATATGTTGGAGATGAGGAACTGGTATTCTCATGGTACTTGATTCTTGGTTCTGTTGTTTCTGAAATACATTATTCACATTAAAAAATTTTCTCTTAATAGGTATGACTCCAAAAACCAGTGGACAGCATGAAAAAGAAAAGTCATCTCGTGGTGATGCTAGATCTACCAACAAGCAAACAGTAATGGAGAAGCAGGTAAGCACAACTCTGCAGTCTAATGTAATATTTATTATTAGTTCTTCCTTCTTATTGCAGTGTTTTCCAAATTATCTGTATGATTTTTGACCAATTTCTTTCTATTAATATTCTGATATATTAGTGAAAAATGCACTTTTTTTGTTGCAAATGTTATGAGCAGCACACAATCCAGTATGTTCACTGAAGACAATGTGTAAGGCTGATCATTTCTATGGCAAAGGCCTCAATTCCAGAAAGTGGATAAGCAAAATGCAAAGTGTAGACATTCTCCTATGCGTCCAGACAGCAGAGCCTCCTTGTTTTCATGTTAAAATTGGCATTTCTCTGGTTTAGCAATGATCTGTCAACCACACTCAAGTATGTATATACAGGGAGATCGAGAAGTCGCGCACATCACACTAAGCAATTATATTTTCCTGGTTTAATGCACAAACTACAAGACATACGGCACTTACTATTAATGTTTATAACCTTACATCTTAGAAATGCAAAATCAAATCATGTCTTTACAACATGTGCTCGAAATGGCTTCCCTGTTCAGCAATGCATGTGTGAGCTCTTTACCATGTTTGAGGCCACTTTGTGGAGCACCTGTAAACTGATGCTGTTAATTGCCATCATAATGTTCCACTTGAGGTCATCCAGTGTATGCAAATTGTTTTTATAGACAAGTCCTTTGAGTTACCCCCAAAGGAAAAATCTGTGGGTGACAAATCGTTTTGAAATGAGACAGTCACCAAAAAACACACAAGAACTGCATGGTTTCATTAGATGTGTGACATGTGGCACCATCTTGCTGCAACCAACACTCACCTTCATCAACTTCAGGAAGCACAATAAACTATGTAATGATGTCTTGATACACTGGACTGTTCACTTTTGTTTCAAAGAAAATTTGGCCCACTATTCAACAACATGATACAGCACACTGTGGATTTTCAGATGACCAAATACTATTGTTTTGACTGTTCACATAGCCACTAAGGTGGAAACCACTCTTCATCAGTGAAGAAAACCCGATCAAACTCTTCAATTCCATGGTTGCCAACAGTGTTCCACAATGAAAACTCCCTATTCTTGGGAGAACAACATGTCTGTGATGCAGTGAACAAAGCTATACTGCATGCGTCGTATGACCAATACATGACAAATGGCGTTTCTACTTGTTGTTAGTACTCCTACAGTACCATCTAGCCATAGGAGATATAATTATATTAACTGCAATACAATTTGTAACAACTTTAAGTTTGATGTACGTGACTTTTCAGTCTCCTGTATATTGACTTTTGTTCTGTTTAAGTTTGCTGTGTAATGCAAATTCCTCCTGCAAGGCACCACCAACACAGTCTTCTTCTGTCAAATCTATTCCATCTCTTTGTTTTTACTTACCTTGAAGCAGAAACTTGACAGGATCCTTTATGATCTTATGTTTGCATTCATGACTGAGAAAGTTCATCATATTGCTCATTTGGTTCTTGAACAGGCTTAATAAATACACCACTGCAAAATTTATATGGATTTTATGGTAAAATGAGGTCAGTGTTTTCCAGGAATCTAGGTGACCTTCATTGTGACAGCATTAAGACAATGCTTTCTCTGTTATTTCTGCATTATGTTCCATTACTTGTAGCTGATGTTGAATATTTGTTTCCTTTCTCAGTGAGATGAATATTCATGTCATTGATAACTACTGTTTTCTCCTGGAAATATATTCAGTATTGTTGACTTGGCCCAGGCTGGTAGGGAGAGGTTATGTTCAACCACAGATCATGGATTTTGTTCTAAAACATTACAAGATATTTATGCAAGAATATTATTTTCTGAAAAATTTATTTATTTATTATTTATTTATTCACTTCACATCCATGGATCATTATACATGACATAGGACAAGTCAAAACACTCTATAATCCAATACAACGATACAATAAGACAATACAATGATACATTAATAGAATAATAAGAAGAACAATATAATTTTATACTAATATAATAATTAAATGATGAGCACTATATTTATCAGTCACAACACATCAAATTTGAAAATAGATTAACAACATGTTTCGGCTATTTAGCCTATTGTAATCTTCCACTTGTGTGACAAATTTGGGCAGATCCATGATTATCATTGTTTTTCTCTTACCAGATGTGATATGTGTCAAATCTCTGCTTAAAGATTTGCTGTGACTGGAGGCAAGTATGACAAACAGTTCATGAACTCCAGCTGTCTTAACTTTCAAGAGTGGAATAAAGGCCTCGAGGATGTTCTGAGTACAGAGTAATATATGATTACCATTGTTGATAATTGTGCAGTACAAATGTTCTTTGTTTTGAGGAGGATGGCGCAGACAGTCCTTCAGGGCGGGATAATAATCAGAAGGCACATCAAAAAAAATATTTATCAAAAACTTAGAGTAAACTGAAGAATGCATTATATATGAGACAAACTCCGTCTTAAGTGCAACAATTTAATTGTAGTTCTTTCTTCTTCCCTTCCTCCACACTACATGTTTCGGCCCTAAATGGCCATCATCAGGTGTGTATTCTTACGTAGCTGCTACACTGCCCATTGTTTAAAATTTAAAATCACCAGTCTTTCCAATTGTATGTATGTATAAAATCTTTGTTAACCTAAACACGTCAATTTGATTTCTAAAATTGGCACTTTTTCTTTTTCAACTTCAATTCAAATTAAAATGTCTATAAATTTTCTGTTCTTTTTCTTTTTCCAAATTTTAAAAATTAAAATTTTCTCGGGATA
>NW_019739593.1:207304-209911 GCF_002891405.2 Cryptotermes secundus
TATATGTTTCTGCTATTATTGCCGATGTTGGGGCTCCCATAGCTAGACCATCTGTTTGTTTGTAGTAATCTTGGTCAATTTGAAAATAATTCTGTTCCAATACTGTTTTTAATATATGTATTGTTTCTTTGTGGCTTTCTTTATCTATGTCATTGTTTTCCTCTAATATAGTGTTTATTATGTTTATGGTATTTGTTTTTGGTATATTTGTATACATGTTTTCAATGTCAAAGGAACATAGTCGCATATTCTCATTAAGTTTAATGGTTTGTAAATCTGTCATTAGGTGGGACATTGTATGTCTTTGGTAATTTTAGATAATCATGCAATACTTTTGCTAATTTCCTTGCTATTTCGTAAGCTGCAGCGTTCTTCCAATTTATTATTGGTCTAATGGGTGTGTTAGGTTTATGTAATTTTATTGTGGCATGTAGGTTTGGGGCTGTGGGATTCCATTTTTCTCATATGATATTATTACACTGTTTCAGTGTTTGTTTTATTTCCCTTTGTTATTGTTGGGTCAGGTTTTTGTCAATTTTTATAAATTGGTTATTGTGTATGAAGTTATTTATTTTCTGTTTATATTCTTCTTGTGTTAGTATTACTAGTGTTTTTCCTTTATCTGCTTTCGTTATTCTCTTTATTCTCTTCGATTTTATTTTTTATTCATTATTTGTTTCCAGTCCTTTTTATCATTCTTATCTTTATTTTTATTCCTTCCATTATTATTCTTGTGTATATCTTTTAGTTTCTTCGCAATTAGGTGTCTATAATAATTTTGTTCTGTTATTTCTAGGTTATTTATTACTGTTTCAGCTTCTATGGCTAATGTCTCAATCCATTTTTCGTTCTTGTGATGTAGATTATATTTAAGGCCTTTACTTAGTATTTGGGTTTCTTCGTGTGTAAATTGTATATTTGTTTGGTTCACTACTCTCGCATATTGTATGTTTTTACTTGTTGTATCTGTATTATGTGTTTTCATCATGTTGTTTATTTTTTGTTGTTGTTTTAGATATGTTGTTTCCATATCTTTTTGTAATTTTTCTTGTATTGATTGTTCGATGTTATTCCATGTTCATTGCCATGTGTTTGCATTGTGTATGTGAATGTGATAGAGTTGTGTATTTAGTTGTTTCTTTTTGTATAGAAATTTTATTTCATTTTTTATGCGTATTGTTTCGGCCTGTTTTTCTGTTTTCTTAGCCGCTTCGCTGTTTGATGTTATTTTCACATATGCGTATTTTGGTACTAACTTTTCTTTTAGACAGGTTTTGTTAAATTTTATGTTAGCGTTGCAGTGTAACAGTTTCCGTTACAGTGACATAGATAAAGAAAGCCACAAAGAAACAATACATATATTAAAAACGGTATTGGAACAAAATTATCTTCAAATTGACCAAGATTACTACAAACAAACAGATGGTCTAGCTATGGGAGCCCCAACATCAGCAATAATAGCAGAAACATATACACAGTATATGGAACACACACAAATATTTCCCATTCTAGTAAAACAACAAATAGTGGCTTACTTTAGATATGTTGGTGACATATTAATAATATATGATGAAAAAATATACACTCAAAGAAATTAACGAATTGCAACCAACTATAAAGTTCACAATTGAAAGAGAACAACAAGAATCTATTAACTTTCTAGATATAACAATACATCGTAATGAAGATAGCTTGCAATTTGAAATATATAGAAAACCCACACAGACAGACATCATAATACCCAACAGCTCGTGCCTTCCAATCGAGCACAAATTGTCAGGTATTAATTACTTAATGAATAGAATCTACACATAACCAATAACAGAAAAAGGAAAACAAATAGAGAAGAACACTATTAAAAACATACTACATAACAACGGATAAGACACAGACATAATCAAAAGATCGAATCAGACAAAACGAAAACAAAAATCAAACACAAATGACGATGAACAACAACAGAAAACAAAGTGGGCCATATTTACATACAGTACAAAAGAAGTAAGAAAATTACAAAACTTTTTAAAGACACACAGATGAAAATAGCATTCCGCACACGAAACACAATAGAAAACATACTCAAACAAAAACCACAATTGGACAAATACAACAAAAGTGGCATATACCAAATGAAATGTGTAGATTGCCCATTGAAATACATTGGCCAAACAGGCCGAACATTTAAAGCTAGATATAAAGAACATATACATGATATTAGAAATAATAATAGCAATTCCTGGTACTCAAATCACATACTAAATACAGGACATGCATATGGAACAATAACAGACGTAATGGAAGTTATAACAACAGGAAAGAAAGGTAGATATTTGAATACATTAGAGAAATACCATATATATAAAATAAGTAAGAAGGGCCTACACATGAATGACACACACATAGAAACATACAATCCCATATTTCAAACGATACACAAAATCTATACAGACTAACGGTACCTCCCTCTCCCCACTACGCATTTCCCCTCCAACACTCACCAACATAAAACACAGCACACAATACACCAGACAGCACACGTATTAAAGATAAGCAGCGACACACACAGAGAGAGCCTACACAGAGTAAGTACAAATAACAGTATAAACA
>NW_019739593.1:209987-218596 GCF_002891405.2 Cryptotermes secundus
TCCCGAGAAAATTTTAATTTTTAAAATTTGGAAAAAGAAAAAGAACAGAAAATTTATAGACATTTTAATTTGAATTGAAGTTGAAAAAGAAAAAGTGCCAATTTTAGAAATCAAATTGACGCGTTTAGGTTAACAAAGATTTTATACATACATACAATTGGAAAGACTGGTGATTTTAAATTTTAAACAATGGGCAGTGTAGCAGCTACGTAAGAATACACACCTGATGACGGCCATTTAGGGCCGAAACATGTAGTGTGGAGGAAGGGAAGAAGAAAGAACTACAATTAAATTGTTGCACTTAAGACAGAGTTTGTCTCGTATATATTGTGTGAGTGTAACAGGATGCTTAAATATAATATTGAAGAATACATTTTAGGGCAGACACACTTCAACCATAATTCTTACCATTTTTAAGATAATTAAACAGATGGAATTTTTTGCTATGGCATGTCATAACTCTGAACCATTGGACTAATTTGGATACAATTTTATATGGGGGGGTGCTTGCATAAACTTGTCAGTGGTTGTGTCTGACCATCTACCAATCAGCCTGTGACCTAATAGCAGCACCTGAATAATTAGACAGATTGCCATGTTTACCCTGAATTAAATCCATTCTACTTAAGGTCATACATGGGCTTTCTTTTGTATATCATAAAATCATTATCATTATTATTTATTTCATCCATGGCTGTAGAGAATTACAATTGGACATGTCAGATATCAACAACCTGACATCAAACATAACATAACATTCACACAGTGAAGAAAGCAGTCTTCTGGGATTTGGCACCGTGTATATGTGGTATTAACCGACGTTTCGGAGGAACGTATCGCCCCCATCTTCAGGGTTATGGGGGCAATACGTTCCTCCGAAACGTCAGTTAACACCACATATACACGGTGCCAAATCCCAGAAGACTGCTTTCTTCATAGTCACCGCCGTGAAAGCCTCAAATCTTACATTCACACATTCATTCATCACTATGGGTATCATAAATATTTTATAAACAGAGTGCAGGTAAGCTTATTAGAGTGGAAAAATGCTGCTGGAAATTTTGTGTGCAACATTATGGATTACACCTTTTCCAGTGGTGTCATTAATATGAAAGATATAATTCAGAATTTAATTGTAATATTCTGTTATTTCTGTGCTGACCATTGATGCTTGCAGTACCAGGTACGGTATGTGCTTTTAAGTATATCTGTGTTGTGCATCACTGTACCTTGTTATAAGCTCATAAATGATTGTATTTGATTTCATGTGGGGTTTGTCTTAGTTTTTTAATTAAGTAGACATTCAACCCCTCTGTAATCTATAAGGGATGAATAAGAAAATTTCTTTTGTCATTCCACTGCACTGCATTCACATTGTAGGATTGTGGTTCATACAGTTATTTGAACTATAATAGCTGTATACAGCTTTCTTGTCTCTAGTTCTTTACTCTCTTTATCTGTATGATGCACCCATAAGCACAAGTGTCTCTGTTGCTCAAATACAGATTTCTAGTGTAAATTTATATGTTGTTATTCAGTTACAACACCAAACACTTTATAGTCTATCCAGATTCATATTGATATTCTGTAGGATAATTGATTCCCATCTATGAGAATACAAGTGTTTCAATCATATTTAAATTGCCAATTGTACTACTGCAAATAATAATACCAGTGTTAGTACGTGTACACCATCAATTTGTAAAAAAAAAAAATCATTTAAAAGAACTTGTTTTGAAACTATCTGAAGTTAGTGTTGTTTCAGATAAATTTTCTTTTTAGTACATCAAGCTCTTAAATGCTGCAAATGATAACGTGTCTTTACTATATCATATAGAATACAAAATTTTATAATTTCATAAATGTATATCTTGTGTATTTTTAGAATAATTTACACGTTTTCACATATATAAATAATGACACATTATAGGCTTCAGATCCAGTGTATGCTTGAACACACGTAAGGAAGACAAATTGTGTCCTGTCTTTGTATCCACTTATTCATAAAGGGCTTGAGTCATTATTTGGCTCTTAAATCCTGTTTTAGGCCACTTGATATAAATGAGGTAATGTATTTCAATTCCTTACACATACATACATACACGTACATACAGATACTCCACATATTTATCACACTACAAATAGCATTTACTATAATAAGTTTAGAAATCTACACTCACTGACTGTAGGGTATAAGGTATTGACAACAAGAAGTACTAGGATAGACAGCAGATGCACTTTTTACTGCCTCTAGAAGACTATGTGCCAGAATTCTGTTTAAAAAGCTCCGAATCTTTGTTTGAAGTTTAGAATTGGTGTCTCTTATCTGGATTCATCATTGTGAATGTCCAACATGAACTGATGTAAGCATATGTAAGTTCCTTGTGGATGTGCAAACTTTTACCCATAGAAATCCCCAGTTCATGAAGTAAAATGAAGGCCTAAATGCAGCGACTTCTGATTATCATAGCCTATACTCTCACGTATTTCATGGTTAGAGTTAGGGTTCCCAGCACTTTGGCAATTTTCTGTTTACTCTGTGGGAACATCCCACATTATCACGCATTTCTGCAACGCTCGCTCTTCACATCGCTTTTCACCATCACGCGCACTAACCAATCTGATTGCTTCAAACGTTCATATTTATACTGGGATCGCTCCTGGCCCACATCTACGTCATTACGCGCTCTAGCCAATCAATTCTTCCTCCTCACTTTCGAGTTTGGCTCCGCCCCACCGACCAGCGTATAAAAAGGAGCGACTCCAGAGCCGAGTTATTCAGTTCAGTTCAGTTCAACGCAGCTCATCATCAGCCTACGAGCTAGCCACATCAAGCAACTTCAGCCAGCAGGCTTCGTCGCCAGCGCTCGGTCTTCGGAGACATCGGCAGGCTGCGCCGGGCACGACTGCCTCGGCCCTCCGGCGCTCTCACACCCGACTCACTGGGGCACCGCGCCTGGACTCACCGGTGGTCGTGTTACGGTCTGACTCACTGGGCATCTGGCATAGCCACTGCCTCATGGCTCCTACGACCGCGCTCAACGACTAGCCTTTTCACCAGCAGCAACCTCCGCCATTTGCCGCACTGCGATCAAGCAACCTCCAACTCACGCTGCCGCACGGCAACCAAGCAATCTCCAGCCACGGCCGCACTGCGGCCAGGCCACTCGCCTTTTACTAGCCTTTCTCCTTACCGGCGCGCGCCGCGCTACCTCACCGGTCAATCATCTCAGCAGCCACGGTCCTTTTCAGGGCCAACAAACTGTTCCGAAGAAGTGGGTTGTCATCGGAGTAATGACAAAGACTACACACGTTGACAAGAGCCCCACAACTCTTTTCCCATTTGAGGTGCTTGCCCCAGGATCTTTTAGTATAAAGGAAACAAAGACTCCCTCTAAATTTTAGGCACACAATCATAACTCTGTGTGAAAATTCGCCTTTGTTCTTGTGTATGTGTGTATGCATGTGTGCACACATGTGAGTGCATGTGAATTGTAGTTACTCATTGTATTCAACTTAAGCTGAATTCATGTTACTGACTCAGATATATATAACTTGTAAATAACTTGTTATGACTCTGAATACAGTTGGCAGTAGGCGGGTGCATTCATAAAAATGTCGTTACTTGTTATACTGTGCACAGACTTGTCATTTCTCACATTCTTATTCTGGTAAGTAACTTATTGAACATCTCTTGACATGAAATGAAGGTGGATTTATGTAAAAACAAAATGAGTTCAGTCATTTTCTCTAAGGATGGGAATGTTCCACAGTCTTTCATTTGGCTTGTTCTTTTAGTGTCTATTGCACTAGTACAGTTGTATTGCCTTGCAAATGCACTGTGGAGTGGAACATATGTATATTAAACAGCTGTATTTAATCTCTATCCATTTCACATAGAAGTTTAAATTACTATAATAATGAAGTAAAATGTTTCAGTTATGATAATTACTATTTCTGAATATTTTTTAAAATACTTTTAATTCTTATGTAATTCATTGTTATAAAATTGTTGTAGCTTTGGACTAAAGTTGGACTTTAGTTGCTAAGATGTAAGTTGTTTTTAAAAAAATATGCATTATTTCCAGAATAAAACACTTGTTTTGAAGTCAGCCTTCCTTAATTTCAATTTTGCTGTCTAATGGGAAACAGACTGTGGTGTAAGTGAATACCAGGGTGGCCATATTACTGAGATATGTACCTAATTATGTTTAATTACTGAGACATCCTTCAACCAACTTTTACCTATCAATGCTCTCCCCCCCCCATTTTTTGGGGGGTTGGGGAATGATCTATACTGCATGTCCCATGAGGAAAGATTAATATTCTGGAAGGTCTGATATTGAGCTATTTCACTGTACAGTGCACTGTATACTGTACAGATGAGCAATATGCCATGTCCTCACACGACCTCCAAAGTTCATTGATGTTGACAATGAAATTTTAAAAAATGTTTTATACTAGGTAAACTGTACCAACTTTGTCACTTGAACAACAAATATTGATATTAGAAGCATTACATAATATCTCTTTCTGATCAACATTTTGGAATTGTACAGTGAAATAGCTCTATCTCAGAAACTGTTTGGAAAATAACTACTTGCCTATAGGGCTGGCAAGTGATGCTTAATGAGTGGTTGGAAGTCATTACAGAGGGAAAGATATTGTGACGTGTTGCACTATGGATGATGCCCCCCCACCCCCCCGCCAGCCGTGACATGCCGAGTGGAGCCGAAGTGAGCCGAGTCCAAGCACGCTGGTCACTATGCAAAGCGAGTAAACACCGGTTGCTAAACAAAGCGAGTAAACAGCGGTTGCTAGGCAAATCGAGTAAACAGCGGTATCCATTGCATTACACAGGACGCCACAGTTGCTACTCAGCAGTAAACAACTCCAGACAGCGTTGCTAGGCTGTCAGCAAACACGGTGTCAGACAACAGTGGTGCCTATTGCGTAACTGTTTTCTGTGTTGTCCGTAACGGGGCTAAATAAGGAGCAGCGAAGACTATTCAAGAGTTAGTTACGAGTTGGCCAGGGAAGAGTATGCAGTCAAGTAATTGTAATGCTGCAGATAGCAGTAGTTGTGAATCTGTAAATTGTGTGATTATAAGAGCGAATGTGCAATAAAATTCACTATATTCAATACGGCATGAAGTTATTTGTCACGTTATACACCCAACACGTGACAATATTTTAAAAAAAGGAACCGTAAAAAAGGGCTACTGCCCTGAGTGTGGTATGTAGCAGTACAGTACAAAGATCAAAGTGAAAAGATGATGATAGGCAAGGATGGAAACATGATGCATAGCTGAGCATATTTTCATTGTAGCATGCTGAAAAATGCATATTCATTTTTCAGATGCAGTGACACAAAAATCTGTTGATTGAAGTTTCATAAAATTATAGTATAGCACGTACTGTTATTTCCTTTTGAAGTAATAAGATTTGTACTTATTAAGTTATAGTGCAGCAGAGAAGAACAGATGGCACTGTCTGAGCCTCATATCAAAGGAATGGGCTTTAACACTATTTTCAGTAACAATATATAACTCAGCCAGTAGTTTTCATATCATGGTATAGGGTGTAGGAGCATGAACCCTTAGTGTTAGCAGGCAGTGTCTTTTTCTGCAAAAGTCTTGTCATTGATAATGGCAGGTAATGGGGAAACACTCTTGAAGTTAGGATTATGGTCTTTTGGAAGTGCCCACTCTGTGTGTTGGTAGGTATATATGAATATTTCAGAAGAATATGCTGTCTGTATTTCTATCCTGAAGATGGAGTAAATTGGTTTTTGTGAAACATCAGTACCTGTTTACTAAACTATATTATGTCACATCCCAAAAGACCATAATCTTAACATTCCCCACCATGAGGACCTCAGAGTTCACACTCTTTGAAAGTTCTTTGAAATGAAATACATTTTTAAAATGAAAAAGAACAATCCAGTATTTTTAAAAATGTCAACAAGAAGTTTCATGAGGAAGAATGTGTTTTATGAAAAATGTTCTGGTAGTGTACAAGTATACTGTTTCATAGTGCCATAAAAAGCCTCAGTATCTAATGCTTAGATGAGGTATCCTAGCTCAGGAATGTGGTGTGTAATCTGCACTGGGAATGTCGAAGGTTTCAACATCGCCTAAAACTTAGTACATTGAGTGTGTGACATTTTTTGTTTCATTTCCTGTGTTCAAGAACAGCTACTACTCACCCTGCCCAACTTAATGCAGTGGATGTGTTACCAACAGTTCCAGATCATGCAAGAGAAGACCACTTCTGCTGTGATCAAAAAGCAGCACTATTTAATAACACCATCTAGTACAATAAAAACGTTCATATTTTAACATATAATTGTATATGTTGGCATTGAAGAGAAGACACTTCTGTAGTGATCCAGAAATAAACATTAACAATAACACCACAACAAATGAAATGTTTTAATAAATTAGAACTTTAATATTTTAATGTTTTTTATATAGTTTTATACATTGGCATTAACACTGACAAATAACACATCTGATTTCCCCCAGTTGTAAACACTAGCCAGTGTAAGGGAAAGCAGCAGCCAAGTCAAGAGTGAGTGTAAATATTTTGCTTGATGATGGCCATAAAAAGCTGAAATATATTGTAAAATAATATATAAAGTTTATATACAAATTGTGGTGATGGAACCAATAACAAGTTATTCATGCGCAATACGACACTGAAATACAACATTCGTAATATTAATGGTAAATTCATCTAAGCTGAATTTGCATGATTCAGGTGATACCACTACTGTGGTATAAATTTAAAGTAACAGTTCCCTCCCCATCTCCAACAATTTATCCTTGTCCTCACTTTTGTTATATTTGTGTCACAAAAAACAATATAGCAGAAAAATTTTCTTCAACCATATAACCGGTAATATAAATGTATGCAATTATGAGAAGATTGAAAGGTTTGCTTTTGTAAGAGGTAAAAGTAAAGCTATCCCTGGGCTTAATTAGTTAACCAAAACAGCATGAAGACATATGGGGGAGTAGAGCTATAACTCTCCTTCCACTATTCTTGACCTCAGCATAAGGTGGAGGTGAGTGGTCAGCTTTTCACTTCCTCCTGCTTTACTACTTTACCCCCAGGGAAACAGTACCCATTCTGCATTTGATTTTCTTCAAATTTTAAATCTCTGGTTAATACAGTGTACTTTTAATATTTCTTATTCTTATCTGATGCTACAGCCCTTTGTGATCCTTGGTCTCCTTGATAACAGCCTTCCAACTCACCCTGTCTTGTGCCTTCTTCCACCAAGCTGTCACTTTTAAATTCTGCGGTCTTGCAGTACATCATCCAGCCACCTTAATTTTGGTCTTCCTTTCTTTCTACTGCCTTGTAGCTGAGAGAAGGTTAATTTCCTGCAGAGCAAATTTTCATCCATCCTTCTGTTATACCCTACCCACTTCAGTCTATTTCTTTTTATTGGCTGCACTATTTGGTTCTTTGAATAATTTATATAATTCATCATATTTTATTCTCCATACTCCACTTACATCGTTTGTTCCATAGATCTTCCTTAGAATTTTTCTTTCAAAAATGTTCAGTTTATCTTCATTTAATTTATTGAGTGCCCAGCTCTCCCTACCATAAAGTACAACAGGTTTTATAAGGATTTTATATATTTTGCAGTTAGTATCTTTTCTTATAAATTTTGATCTAAGTAAATTCTGTATTCCATTATAGCGTTTATTTCCCATAGTTATTCTATGATTAATTTCCACATCAATATTGTTGTCATTGGTGACTATGGACACATATTGAAATTCTCTTTTTCTTTTTGTTATCTGTTATAATATACTTCTCTTTAGTTTTATTACTGCTAACTTCCATAAATTTAGGTTTTTTTGTCATTAATGATTACTTCACCTTTGCGTATGCTTCTTTGACTGTTCTTTCCTATCTACAATATCGTCAACATATGCTAATATCTGTAGAGATTTATGGAGTATGGTTCCTCTTATACCCAGACTGGTCTCTCTTATAACCTTATGTAGGGCTAGATTAAACAAAAGGCATGACAAAGCATCTTCTTGTCTGAGTCCTTTCTTAACCTCAAAGGAGTCAGTTACTCCATTAAAAGTTTTAACTGCATCTTACAGTTCTAAGAGTAAGCTCCACTAGACATCTAAGTTTTCTAGGGACATGAAATTCCTCCATATCCTTAAAGAGCCCAGCTCTATCATAATAATAATAATAATAATAATTTTATTTACATCCATAACTGTAAAATATACAATCGGATAAAGTCAAAGGGAATATATAGATTTAATAACAATCACACCTAACACAATCAAAGAATACATAAATACTTAAATATTTAATATAAAAAACACCAGCACATGCATTAACAGACAATTACAGTCATTTAATTCAACATCTTACATATAAAAAAACTCCTGAAGAGAGTAGAAGGCATTATGCAACAAATAACACTTCAATTTCCTCCTAAACACTTTAAAATCAGATACATTCTTTAACTCCATAGGAAGATTATTGTATAGTTTTATGCCCATGTTTATCACACTTCTCTTACAACGATTTGTATTACAATGTTGGGCATACAGATTATGTTTATG
>NW_019739593.1:218700-233389 GCF_002891405.2 Cryptotermes secundus
GAAGATGAATATACTAATTCCCTATTGAATAAACGTATGACCGGTCTGTTCCTAGAAGTAGATCCTTTTCCATGGAAAAATAATACTTTGGTCTTGTCAGTGTTAACAAAAAGTTGATTCACATTAAACCAACTTTCTAGTTGATCAATAACCTTCTTGATTTTTATATTTAAAGAACTAAGAGAGTTATCAGTGAACAATATATTAGTGTCATCTGCAAATAGTACAACCTTAGCCTGAGGTATAGCATGTGGCAAATCATTAATGAATAATAAAAACAACAGAGGACCCAAAACAGATCCCTGCGGAACACCATGTTTAATTTCCTTAAGTGACGAGGTAAAGGACTTAGAATAACAGGATACATGGTCCTGGTGATAAATTTCTACATATTGGAATCTGTTCGTTAGATACGAGGTCATCCACTCATGGATTTTTCCTCTAAGCCCATACAAGTCCAATTTAGTAAGTAACCGGTCATGGTTTATTACATCGAAGGCTTTTGTAAGATCTAAAAATACGCCCATGGCAAATCGTTTTGAATCTAATGTTGTCAAAATGTCCTCAAGAAAAGACTGCTGTCAATGCTGTCATATGCAGCTTTGAAATGTACAAATATATAGTATGTGTATATTCTTTCATCTTTTCCAGGAATTGTCTGACTGAATGCAAATGGTCTGAAGTGGACTTTCCAGGCCTAAATCCACACTGATAATTTCCAGTACTTGTCTCTACAATGAGTTTGTAGTCTTTGAAATAGTGTAACTGAGAATATTTTATATGCCATGTTCAGCCAAGAAATACCATGATAGTTTTCACGCATCATTCGAGCTCTCTTTTTTTTATAGATAGGGCATATTAACCCTTCTTCCCACTGAGTGGGAAATATTTCCTCTTTCCATATCTTTTCAACGAACTTCTGTAACCTATATTATATTTAAGCATCCTGTTGCACCATACACTTCTATATGTAATAATACAAATGCCGTCGTGAATGCAACAATTTATTTGGTTGTAGTTCTTTGTCTTTTCTTCCTCTACACTATATTTTTTGGCCGTAACTGGTCATCATCAGGTGTATTTTTCACTTTGTAGCTGTCACACTGCACACAATGCAAAATCTAAAACACCAGTCTGTCAGTTTTGTCAGTTTTGTTTAAGATCTCGCCAGCATACGCTCGTCAATTTGATTTTAGAATTCCAATTTAAATTGGAATTCTAAAATCAAATTGGAGAGATTTTAAACAAAACTGACAGACTGGTGTTTTAGATTTTGGATTGTGTGCAGTGTGACAGCTACATAGTGAAAAATACACCTGATGATGCCCAGTTACGGCCGAAATATGTAGTGTAGAGGAAGAAAAGACAAAGAACTACAACCAAATAAATTGTTGCATTCACTATGGCATTTGTATTATTACATATAGAAATTCTATAACCTATTTGTAAGATTCATTTCATCTACTTTTAAAAGGTTCAGCATTCATCCCATCTGGTCCTGAAGCTCTGTTATTTTTTTTTAACTGCAAAATTCATCTCCTCCAAAGTAGGTAATGGTATTTCCCAACTTCATCAATAGATGGTACTGTCCACTGTGGGGAATTTTCAACTTATTCTCTGTCAAATCATACAGATTTTGAAAATACCCCTTCCATCTGTTCAGGATATCAGCTTTATATGAGAGAATGTCACCATCTGTACTACTGCAACTGAATGGTTTAACCTGGAAGCCATCCCTCATTCTGTTCACTTGCTTGTAGAACTTCCTACTATCATTTTTTGTATCATATTCTTGTAGCCGTTTAAGTTGTTTTTCATAATAATCCTTCTTTTTCTTCTTATGGATCCTTTCCCCCCCCCCTTCTTGCATCACAGTATTCTTCTCTTGCTACTGTACTAAATTTCCTTCGAAGCATACTCTTGGTATTTCCTATTCTCCACTGTCACTTGTTTACACTCTTGGTCAAACCATCCATTCCTGAAGTCCCTTTTAACTTTCCCAATACTTTCCTCTGCTGCTGTTTTAAGAATTGTTTTCAAGTTGATCCACCCTTCTTCAATTGTCACTCCTACCTATGCTCATATTCTTTCCTAGACTCTTGTCTGTTTTAAGTTGCTTATATTGTATCTTATTGTTTTCCCTTTTATAAAAGATGGACCAGAATGAAACAAATCAAATGTTTTCTCTTTATTCAGAACATATTTTGACCTGCTAATTTTTGCCCTTATTCTGGTATCAACAAGATAATGGTCAGAATCAGCTTTTTCACCCTTATAAGTCCTCACATCTGTCATATTATTTGTATGTCTTGTATCAGTCAGTATGTGGTCAATTTGATTATTTGTTGTACCATCTGGGGACCTCAAAGTTGCTAAATGTAACTTCTTGTGTGGGAATGTAGTACTCCCTATTACCATATTCAGGGCACTAGCCAATTCAGTTAATCTCAATCCATTATCATTACTTTCTTCATGCAGTCCACAATTCCCAGCATCAGATCTCTCTTGATCTTTGAACCCTACCTTAGCATTAAAGTCTCCAAGAAGAATCGTAGTGTCATTCTTTGGGCCCCCAATAACAACTCTTTAATATATTCATTTTTCTTCTCTGTTGGTGCATGTTCACATACTAAGCTTATGTTATTAAATCTTCCACCAACCCTCAAGGTACACAGTCTGCGATTAATAGGTTTGAAGTCACTTATTGAATGTTTTATTTTCTTAATTTACTATGAATCCACATCCAAATTCATGTTTACTTTTCTGACTGCAGTAGTACACACTGCAGTTTCTGTTCTCCAAAACACCTAGTCCAGTCCAATGAATTTTGTGTAATTCTATTATATCCACCTTGTAATGCTGCAGCACTTTTTCAGGTTGTTTTAAGGCTCCTCCTCTATATAGAGTCAACACATTCCATGGTTCCAATTCTTAATTCATTTTTCATGCCATGTCACATATTTTGATACATCTGATATCTCCAAGACTGTCATCCAAGGTTTCCTAACAGTTTAAGTTTTTAACAGGGTTGAGGTTGTCAGCCTCATGCCCCAACCCCGGGTATTTCTTTTGGTCTGGCCTATCACATTTGACCCATCCAGCATGGGAGACCCTACTGGTAACATATGTTACCTCTGGGATGGCTCTCAGGTTCATTTAGGCATGCATGCCCCACCACTGCGACAAAATAGAGATACCAGTAGTGAGGACTCTTAATATTTATTCAATTCATTTGTCTTGTTATGTGACTTCTGCAGTGTTGCATTTCATAATGGCCTACTGTCCATCATGCTTCACCTTTTGGCACATTATCTCAGCAGTTTATATATAGCTGCCAGATACATTTCCTCTCTTTCACTTATACTTATCATGGGCTGAATAGGAATACAGTTTAAGTTAAATTGACATATGAAAGAATGAAGGGAGATTGTAAGTGAGTGCCTCTGGAATATTTTTGCCTGTACCCTGATAAAGTCCCTGCATATTTGGTGAAGAAATATAATTAGTACAAAAATCTCATAGCAAATAATTTTAGCATTGCTGATTAGAATGTAATTATTTTAAGTTATATTAATGCAACATTGGTGTCACTCTACTCCTGACAGCATTGTGTGTGTTATGTGACTGTTACAGGTGACACTTGAAGAGCAGATGATCTGTGGTGCCCTGCAGACGCTCAATGAAGAAGCTTGTGAAGATGTCATGGAGGAAACTGAGGAAGAAGCAGAAGCACCATGTAAGGTTACAAGCTTAGGCCCATCATCTGAGTTAGGTGAGTCATCAGTCACCATCAGCTTGAGGACCAGGTCTGGGGACAAGGATGAAAATGCTTTAGTTGACATCCACAGGATGAAGGATTTGATTTGAGATGCTGTGCATTATTTCTTCACACATACATGGTGACATTCACTGTTGTTACCAGTTTCATTACCATTAACACCATTAATTCTGTCACTTTTAATATTGATAATACTCATATAATTGAAATTATGGATGTCAGTGATGTTCCTTCCAGTTTCTAAAAATCCTTACTAAAGTCATTTGGTTTATAAGGGTCCATACCTATTTAATTTCAACTCTACAGGTATGCACTCTGCTTTTGGAAAATCCTGCACTTAATTATATGTCAGTAAATTGATTCAAGTTATAGACTATGGTATGTGGAACACGTTTATGCCATCTGTAATGAAGGTGTTCGAATCCGTGACATGGGAATAGAAACTCGTCTGTATGTAAAAGAAGTTTTCCCCAATGAGTATCCTTTTATGAATATTTGTATGTAGAAATAAACAGTCTTGCCTTCTGGACCAAGTCTGAAGATTGTCAATGAATAGAAAGAAGTTCTGTATCTTCAGCTTTACATGAGATTTATGAATGTGGTATATTACATGGAAACATGAACAAGTAAGTATGAAAATGGCTGCCTTTCAACTGTAGGTGGACAAGAGATTATTTTTGGTTGTCTGCAACTAGAAACTGCATCATATAAGTTTTTACCCCTGTATATTTGCCATATCAATAGTGCAATATAAGTTTAGGCTCGTAGATGAAACGATTGCGTCAGAATGACTATATGAAAGTATGATAAATCTTGTAATTAGTAATGTTCTTCAGAGTATGTATCTCATTTCTGCACATAATTGTCATTCTGTCATTTTATATTTTTCACCTTCTAGCATCACTGAAGATCTCACACTGATTATATGCCCCACAGAGATGTTGATAGAGAATCTGGTTTCCTATTCATTTTCTGTTAATCATGAAAACTTGAAAATTCTAAATTGGTCAGTATTTAAATCAGAATTATTGTCACTGCTTCTTAATTTATCAGGCAGTTACTTGTTTTAGTTTTTTCTCAGAATAGCACTCTTCACTCCGTAAATTCAGCAAGCCCCACCTTGATAACAGTCTGGTTAACTGGAGTTGGTTTAATGTAGAAACTTATTTTGTCATTTCTTTCAGTTTATAATTAAACCAATCCTTTGATTAAATAGACTGGTTCTCCCTAAGCTCTTTAGCTTAATTTTTATTCAGATTTCCAGGATTAGAATTGTATTCTATGTATTATACTGCAATGATAAGCCGGGACCAAATTACCAGTTAGTTTGAATGTTAAGCTTCGTTAATATAGAAGTAGATTAGAAATTTATGCTAATTTTTAAGAACTGAATGAATGTTCATGTATGCCTAGAAGATTTTATCCAGAGATAGTATATATAGATTTGCTTTTTATAGAGAATATTATTTTTGTAAAATAGTTGTGCTTATTTGATAGCATCAAAGTGTACAAAGTTCTTGTTGGATGCAGAAAATTGAAAAACTAAGTATCTTCTTTGAATTTCTCAGGTTCTGTATACTGTACATGCACTTTCAGCTGTCACATAATTAAAGCAGAGCTGTGCGAGATCAGTATTTGTACTTAAAAACAGATTGCTTGTAGTGTCTTTATGCCCATTGTACCCAGATATGGGCTAATAAAATATTAATTGCTGAATTGCATGGTGGATTTTATTTGGAATGAGACATGCTTGGGAGTACTTTGTTGTAATGTATGGGTAACACTGTGTTTGATAGTTGCAATAAAGACACTGTTAATCATTGAACTTGATCCTACCCTGTCGTTTATAATGTAACTATAGGAAGTGCTTACTAGATGCTTAACCTGCTGTTTCAGTATGTACTTCTTGCTTTATATTCTTGAATTTTCTTCCTTAGATGCATACAATTTAATGTTTATTATACAGAAAAGAGTATTGAAAGAAAAGTACACTGTATAGTATGTGAAATTTTGACACAATTGAAAACGGTCAACCTTATATACATACAATTTTCCGTCAATAATGCAGCTATTTATTTCTTCATTCACATTTGCTTTCGCTATTAACACAACATGTTCTGCCCCAAACGGCTATCCTCAGGTGTCCATTATGCCAAACCTGCTACACTGCACTGAGTATTGTCCATTCCACATGCCCATACCTGAACATTTTGTAAGTAAATTGTTACAATGAACTCAACTGTTATGCGTTAAAATCTTACATGTTACAGTTCACTGCATTTAAAATCAATTAAAAATCGTTTAAATTTTTAATTGTCTAAAACTCCTAATTCCACCTCACAAGGGGCGTCATCCACTTGTCTAAGGAAAACACGTTACAATATCATTCATCAGTTTTTTACCTTGCGGTGGCTCACTCTTTTCATCTGCAAGCCCGTTGTTATGTTTTTCCTGTAATTTTGCCCCTTGCTTGTCCATTGTTCCCACAAGAAGCATATAGTGTTGTCTTCTCACTTGCAGATTGAAAATGGCCACTTAATCTTTACAGAGTTTGTATTGAATTTAAATATGATTAATGTTCACCATTCGTATACATGGAAAAGAACATTTGATATGCAATAAATTTAGAAATTTTATAGGGTCTATATGTGATGTTGAAGACCGAGAAGAATATGCCTGAAATGACTGTGAAAATGGCAAGAACAAATATTTTATTTATTTTTCTTTTAATTCACATAGTGGGGGGGTGGAGTTCAGTTGGATCCACTCAGCATGGCAGCCACTGATTGGCCTGTTGTACCTGCCCCGGACGATTATGATGATGGAAAATTTGGTGGAATGAAGATTGGCAGGGGAAACCGAAGTACTCGGAGAAAAACTACCCCAGCGCCACTTTGTCCACCACAAATCCCACTTGACCAGACCCGGGTTTGAACCCGGGCCACCACGGTGGGAAGCTAGTGACTAACTGCTTGAGCTATGGCGTGGCCAATATTTTATGTTAATAAGACAAACAGGTTCCATATCAGACATTTTCCATGGTTTCAATGAGGGATCAGTGACAAAGTAAACCTATGACATATCAGTGATTGACAGTTGGCAACATATATCCTAAAGAATTGGAGATGTGTGAGGTATGCTTAATATTAAGATATTTATATTCATATATTAGTGTCTATAAGTATTTTTGCATTGAGATTTAAAATATTATAGTCACTATTTTCAGACATGAGAGCAAGATTATGTATGGATTTCACAGCAGTATTGAACATAGATAATTCAAGATCATAGGATGGCAACTTTCCATCATTTTTAAATTATGTAATGAATTATTTGACAATTAATGTAATTTTGGAAGATAGCTGGCAAAATGAACCATGTTATTAAAACTGTGCTGCATACTTGACATCTAATCTGAATCATTTTTCAGACGGGGTCGAATTATAATGAAGGTTGAGCCTCGATTTATTCCAGTAATTATGTTTTAACATCAGCCTACAACATCAGAAGTGATGGTTAAATTTGTTTCTTTAAATAATGCCTTTCTTTAACATTTAATATTCATTGAATTGGGTAGTCTTTCATTTGTGTATTCATGTTGAATGTAATTTTCATACTGTCACCATCGTAAGCAATATCAGAAAGAACAGTCGACTTTTCCCCCTGCCACTACAGAACATCAGCAGTCAAACATGGGAACATAAGGTAGCACCAAAATTTGTCCATGCAATTAAAATTGCCTAGTTTTATAGTGGGCATTGCTGTCAAGATAATATTGGAAAAACATTTTCTTTCTTCACACTGCTTTGACATGGTTTTTGTTATGTGTGTAGGTATATTTCATTTCATTTCATTTATTCACCTTCCATAAATCCTGTCGAGAGTACAGTTATTTCTGTCATGTTAACTATTGTATATTCTCATATGTCATACCAAAACCAGCAGTTTTCTGAAGTCTGGTCTTTAACTGAGTAGGTTGGTTTAGCAGTACTTCATCCAACTAGAATATGAGAGGTACTTGTTTCTCATTTCAGTCTTATAATTAGTTTCCACGACTAAGATTTTCCTGAGCTTGTCTGGATAAATGCCTAGGAATCACCTTCAGATGGGGACCATCAACATTCATTCATATTCATCAGCATAACTCATTTAACACTATACAAGCTGTGCTGTTGAAGCAATGCAAGTGAATAGCCAACGAGTGAGTGTTAATCCAGCTTTGGGTTTTGTGTAAAGTGATAGTTTAAACTGTTCAATGCAGACCAAAATTGAATTTAAATACTAATAGCAGATTAGTTCAAACTGTTCAATGAAGACAAAAACTGAATTTAAATACTAATAGCAGTTTAACTCCGATTTTTCTCTCAATCTGATGTTAACCATATGAATACAGATGAATGTTCTTAAAAAGAAGTTTACTACTACATTTATATGAACAACAACTTTAAAATGCAAGCTGTTTAAGGAAGATATCAGTCTGATTTAAAATTATGCAGAAAGCATGTATGCTTTTTCTTTTATCATTACAGGCTGTGATTTCATCCCAGGAGCTCTGTTAGTTTATTGCATGCATTTCAAATTTCAGATTTGTTTTGAATTCTACAAATACAAAGTAGGAAGCCTGCTGGATACAGAATAAGTCATACATCTTACAATAAATGTGGAATTAATTATCAGTTCCAAGTCTTGTTTTATAGATAACAAAAGATAAAGAATACAAAAACTGCAACATTAATGACCAACTTATAAATCAATTGAATAATTACACTGAACACTTAAAATATTGGCAGTAGAACATGTAAACATTTGTACAATGTTCTACTGATTACAGCAACGACGAAATTGGTAAGTAATCCTCAATAAACACATAAAAAGCAATTATAGACACAAAGGATTTACAGGTTTATGAGTTCATGAAGAATAATTATTAGTTTAATACAATTAAGAGTAGTTAAAAAACGAAGTATAAAGAATTTAAGAACACAGTGAGTATGGAAAATATTTTTAAAATATAGTATCTTTAATTACACAATTAATTATTAATTCTTGGTCACAATTTATAAATATAAGTATAAAAAACAGAAATGTAATATTAATAGTTAACAGAAGATCGGTTGAAGAACATCTTCTGAACACCCTGCCACAAATGAAATGCCTTAGACATTTATGTACTATTGTTATACTGAAGATAATAAAAATATTGTCATGTGTATGGGAGTACGCATAGTGAAAACAATGGTTCTGGTATAGATGATTTGATTTATTAGCACTTCAATTACAAGTTCTCTTAATCACACTAAATACAGCACTATCACTAATTTACACAATTTATAGTGCACTGTTGCACACACACTGGGAATTTCAGTTTCCACTAATCCTCTCCTAGCAAGAGATCTCAACACAGAAACTAGCACTTCAGATCACTGTGCAGTCTTCTTGCCATTTTTTGTTCAATCACCCCGAAACCTCAGAACTCAACTAATACTTACTCACTCCTCCAGCTTACAACTGCCCAAAAACGACCTTTGTTGTCCCCTGTAAACCTTCAGCACAGACCTACAGAAAACACATGTTATTCCTACCCAGCAAGTTCGTTGGTGCACTGACTGCTGCCTAGGAACAAGCTATAAACATTTGCCCTATTGTTTTGCATGTGTATAATTAATTTTACACAGAACTTTTACAAATTATAAACTTGCAAGTATAATTATTATTTATATCAGGATTATCAAAGTTATATAATCATTTTAAAATAAAAGAGAAAGTGAAATACAGTATGATGATAAATGATTAGTTGTAATTTTAAATAATAATACGAGTATTGACCATTAATTTATATGTTGTCAAACAGCAGTCTGAGGATGCTTTACTTTGCTTACATACACTCCATCATGACTTATGGTATTATTTTGGGGGTAATTCTCCAGATAGTATAAAAATTTTTAGGATACAAAAAAGGCTAATAAGAATAATGAAGGACTTGAAAAAAAGAGATTCATTCCGGGAAATGGAAATTTTACCTTTGTGTTCTCAATACGTGTATTCCCAGATGCAATACATTGTAAATAATAGACACACGTTCTTAAGGAATTCTGAAATTCATAGTATCGGTACTAGACAAAACAAGTGACTGTGTTTCTGTGACTAAAGTTCAAAGGGGAGCTTATTACTCAGGCATAAAGATCTTTAATCACTTACCTGTGAAACTCAAAGATTTATCAAATGATAAGGGAAAGGAAGAAGACAGGGAAAGTGAAAACCTGGGTGAGGGTGAACAGATAATGAGGACATGTGAAGGTGTTGTAGGTGGGGAGGGCTCTGAGAAACAACAAATGTCAACAGTAAGATTTAAAGAAGCAATGAGCATTAACTCAAATAAATGCAAATTAGGGAATAATATAATAGATACAAATAGCAAAGATAAGGAGATACCAAGTACAATGAGTGGAAATCCACTACAGAACCCGATTCCAAATGGTAAACGTAGTAGACAATCTACACGTAATAAAAAAGTATCAATGGTAAGAAATAAAGATTTTTTATGCGAAATATAAATCTAGATAAGTATGATAAAGGTAACTTTAAGTCAAATAATTGTAATGTAATGAATCAAAATAACTTCATAATTTACCACCAAAATATTAGGGCTGTCAATAATAAAACAGAAGAATTAATATTAGATTTACTTCTGAGCTACCGCATGTTATTTGTTTATCAGAGCATCATTTAAAAGAGTTTGAAATAAACACTATTACTCTGAACCAATATGTATTAGCTAGCAAATACTCTAGGAAAAATTTTAAGCAAGGAGGTGTATGTATCTTTGTCCGAATGAATATACAATTTACACATATAAACAATATTGTTACATGTAAAGAGAAAGATCTAGAAATGTGTGGTGTTCAAGTGAATTCACCAAGTATGTACATAATATGTATTTATAGGGCCCCAACTGGTGATTTTAAGTATTTCTTGGAAAATTTAAACAAATTCCTGAACAAATTGTACAAAAACTCAAAAAACATAATAATACGTGGGGATGTGAATATAAATTACCTGGTGGATACTAATTACAAACCAAAACTGGATTTGCTACTAGCTTCATACGGGCTATATAGTACAGTTACATTTCCGACTAGTATTTGCTCTAACTCATCCACAGCAATAGATAATATTTTTATTAACAAATATAAAAACAAAAGTTTCAGTGTTCTTCCATGGGAAAATGGATTATCTGATCACGATGGGCAGATCATTATAATATACAATGTTACATATATAATGAAGCAAAATCAGAGGTATACCCGTAGGGTCATCAACGAATCCTCTTTATTAGACTTCCAGATTAATCTAAGCTATGAATTATGGGATGATATTTTTGTAGATAGTGATGTGGATACAATGTTTAATAACTTTTTAATTACTTACCTTAGGATTCTAAATTCTTGTTTTCAGATCACAAAATCACAAAGTGTAGATGCTAGTAAATCATGGATAACCCCAGGAATTATAAAATGATGTAATAAATAAGGGAGCTCTATATAAAAATTAAAAGCAATAATGATTCTAGGTTAAAAGAACACTATAAAATATATTGCAAGATATTAAGTAGAGTTATCTCAACAGCAAAAAAGTTATATCTGAACAGAGTCATAAGAACTTCCAATAATAAAACAAGAACAACCTGGAAAATTATAAAAAACATGACTGGAAATAGCCAAGCTTCTACTGATGTGACTTGTTTAAATATAAAGGGTAATATCACTCAGGACTACAAAAATATAGTAAGATCATTAATAACTTTTTTTAGATATAAGCAATTCTCCGAAGAAATGGACAAATAATACTGTGGAAACAGATAAGAAGTTCATGGATTATTTATACACTTCATTTCCAAAACCATCTCAGAAATTGGTATTAAAAGCAACTAACAGCAATGAAATAGAAGAGATAATAAGATCTATAAAACTCAAAGCAGCTTGTGGATATGATGGAATTACTACCAAATTAATAAAAGCAAGTGCACCATATATATCATCACCATTAACTTACATATTTAATAAGTCATTGTCTACAGGAATATTCCCTGCTCGATTAAAATATTCTGAAATAATACCCATACACAAAAAAGGGGATAAAACCGACATGTCTAATTATAGACCTATATCTTTACTCCCAATCTTTTCTAAAATTTTTGAAAAAGTTATATATAAAAGAATGATTTTCCACTTAAATACACATAACCTGCTAACGCAAGAGCAATTCCGCTTTAGAAAAACTCTTCAACTACATTAGCTACTTATAATCTAATGGAGAATATTTATAGGGCTTTAAACAACAAATATATAGCGGGTGGAATTTTTTGTGATCTGAGTAAGGCTTTTGACCGAGTAAATCATGATATATTGCTATCAAAAATGGACTTTTATGGAATTGAAGGAGCTGCTCAGAAACTTATAAGATCCTATTTGAGAGGAAGATACCAGAGAGTAATTTTGTATGAAAATGGGAGTAAATGTTGTTCTGAATGGAAAGAAATACAGTGCGGAGTGCCTCAGGGCTCTGTATTAGGCCCAGTGCTCTTTTTACTATATGTAAATGACTTACCAAAAATTATATCTGACCTATCCAAACCAATATTATTTGCAGATGATACAAGTATCCTTATCTTTGATAAGAATCCTGCAACATTTAAAATTAGAATAAATAAATTATTTGAGATGATAAATGAATGGTTTAGGAAAAATGAGCTAGTAATAAATTATGAAAAAACTTATTTTCTACAGTTTAAAACTAAAAACAGTAAAAACTTAAATGTTCAAGTTAGTTATTTAAACAATCAAATTCCAAGTATTTCTAATATATCATTTCTGGGATTAAAAATTGAAAATTTTTTAACGTGGGAAAGTCATATTGATGCAGTAATTGATAAGTTAAACAGATCCTGTTTTGCAATCCGATCAGTTAAATCCTTTTTACCACTGGAGACATTAAAAATGATGTATTTTTCCTATGTACATTCTATAATAACGTATGGATTAATATTCTGGGGTAACTCCCCGCATAGTATAAAAGTGTTTAGGATGCAGAAAAGGATAATTAGGATTATAACAAATACAACAAAGAGAACATCGTGTCGTAGTTTGTTTCAAGAATTGGATATCCTCCCCCTACAAGCTCAATATATATTGTCGATCTCTCTGTTTGTCATAGTAAATAAGGAATTGTTCACATTCAACTCACAAATGCATAATTGTAGTACCAGATCTATCTGTGATCTGCATTATCCGCAAACTAGTCTGACACAATTCCAAAAAGGAATATGTTACATGGGGGTAAAGATCTTTAATCATTTGCCACCAAAAATCAAATCTATGTCTAATGACTTGAAAAATTTTAAAATTCAGTTGACAACATTTTTATTGCAAAACTCTTTTTATACAGGTGATGAATTCTTTAGTAACAAATTTGCCTAGAAATAAGGATAATAGCATAAACAATTTTAATATTGCATAATTTTATGTATAGTGATGTAAGACTGTTTTTTTGATATAAATTTAACACATGTTTTTTATCTATTTTAATGATTATAAACTGTACATATATATTTATATTTATATTGCACTATAGTAACTATGTGACTGGTTCTATATCTATGTATATGGATTTATGGAATATACAATAAATGAATGAATGAATCAATCAATCAATCAAAAATCTTTTGCGGCAGCCTTAAAGGGATTCTTATATGCTGGTTCTTACTACTCACTGAAAGAGTATTTTAATTATCAAACTCTTGAAACATAGATGTTGAAGTTTGCATATCTTTTTTAGTTCTTTTAAGTTTCTGGTATGTTTACCTGTACTTGTCTCTGTTGACAAGTGCCCCTTGGAGTATATTGTTGTAATTTGTTGTTGCATAAAAACAATCTGTATATCTCTTTTTTTTTAATACATTTGGACAAGTGCCCTTTTGCACAGTTGATCATGTATCTTTGCAGAGTGTATTAATTATCACTGTATTTTTACTTCGAAGCATAAATACTGAATTGTACTTGTTTCTTTTATTACTTTTCTGGATTGTCAATATATTTTTTTATTTGTTTTATTCGCACGTTATACAATTTGTTATGTATGTTGTTGACAAGTGCACTATTGCACAGCTGTATGCATATACTTAATGACGGTAACTACATCCGCTGGAATTGTAATCCTTATGGACATATGGTGGACTAATAAATAATAACATACTAATTTTGAATGTTACATATTTGAAAATAGTCTTCTAATGAATGAAATCAATTTTCATATAAAAATTTCTTCAGAATCAATTTCAGTCTTTTAGAACTGGGGCAGATATTGACTCTGACCGCAACTTACTGGTTGCCAAGTTTCAAACCAGGTTGAAGAAAATTATAAGATTTCAAAAGCGCAGACCTAGATGGGGTTTGGAGAAGTTGTATGCTCAAAGACAAAGCATGCAGGAGACCCTAGAAGAGAAACTCGGCGCAATTGAAGGTGAAAGCGGAAATGCTGAAGTGCAGTGGAACAAATAAAAGAATGCATGTTAGATATTATCAGTGATTTGGTTGGTAAAGTTGAGAAGATGGCAAGAAAACCATGGGTTACACAGGAGATGATGAGTAAAATGGAGGAGCAAAGGAAATGGAAGAATGTCAACAATGAAGAAGGCAGGAGGAAATACAGGAGACTGAGGAATGAACTGAAAAGAGCCATGGACAGGGCCAAAAAGGAATATCTTGAGAAGATATGTAATGAGATTATAGAATTTCAAAGAACAGGACGTTATGATTTGATGTACATGAAGACAAAAGAACTAGGATGGAAAGAGAATCATGGGATTCAAAATATTGACATCGAAGACTCCCAGGGGAATAGAATAGTAGATCA